>NC_134439.1:10885409-10897909 GCF_030867145.1 Opisthocomus hoazin | reverse complement strand
CTAACCCTAACCCTAACCCTAACCCTAACCCTAACCCTAACCCTAACCCTAACCCTAACCCTAACCCTAACCCTAACCCTAACCCTAACCCTAACCCTAACCCTAACCCTAACCCTAACCCTAACCCTAACCCTAACCCTAACCCTAACCCTAACCCTAACCCTAACCCTAACCCTAACCCTAACCCTAACCCTAACCCTAACCCTAACCCTAACCCTAACCCTAACCCTAACCCTAACCCTAACCCTAACCCTAACCCTAACCCTAACCCTAACCCTAACCCTAACCCTAACCCTAACCCTAACCCTAACCCTAACCCTAACCCTAACCCTAACCCTAACCCTAACCCTAACCCTAACCCTAACCCTAACCCTAACCCTAACCCTAACCCTAACCCTAACCCTAACCCTAACCCTAACCCTAACCCTAACCCTAACCCTAACCCTAACCCTAACCCTAACCCTAACCCTAACCCCTCCCCAGCCCCTCCCCCACCCCCTCCCCCACCCACCCCCACCCCCACCCACCCCACCCCACCCCCACCCCACCCCCTCCCCCTCCCCCACCCCACCCCACCCCACCCCACCCCACCCCCACCCCCTCCCCACCCCCACCCCCTCCCCCACCCCCTACCCCACCCCCACCCCCACCCCCACCCACCCCACCCCCACCCCCACCCCACACCCACCCCCACCCCCACCCCACCCCCACCCCCACCCCCACCCCACCCCCACCCCCACCCCCACCCCACCCCCACCCTCCCCCTCACCCCACCCCCACCCCCACACCCACCCCCACCCCCACCCCCCACCCCCACCCTCCCCACCCCCTCCCCCACCCCCACACCCACCCCCACCCCCACCCCTACCCCCACCCCCACCCCACCCCCACCCCCACCCCCACCCCCACCCCCTACCCCCACCCCTACCCCCACCCAACCCCCACCCCCACCCCCACCCCACCCCACACCCCACCCCTCCCCCAACCCCAACCCTACCCCTACCCCCAACCCCTACCCCCACCCCACCCTCACCCCCACCCCCACCCCTACCCCAACCCTCACCCCCAACCCTCACCCCTCACCCCTACCCTAACCCAAACCCCACCCCCACCCCAAACCCTAACCCTACCCCACCCCACCCCTCCCCCACACCCACCCCCTAACCCCTCCCCCTACCCCACCCCTCACCCTAACCCTAACCCAAACCCTAACCCTACCCCTAACCCTAACCCTACCCCCTACCCCTAACCCACACCCTAACCCTACCCCCTCCACCCCTAACCCTACCCCTACCCTAACCCTAACCCTAACCCCCCTAACCCAACCCACACCCCACCCTAACCCTAACCCTAACCCTAACCCTAACCCTAACCCCTAACCCTAACCCTAACCCTAACCCTAACCCTAACCCTAACCCTAACCCTAACCCTAACCCTAACCCTAACCCTAACCCCTAACCCTAACCCTAACCCTAACCCTAACCCTAACCCAACCCAAACCCTAACCCTAACCCTAACCCTAACCCTACCCTAACCCTAACCCTAACCCTAACCCTAACCCTAACCCTAACCCTAACCCTAACCCTAACCCTAACCCTAACCCTAACCCTAACCCTAACCCTAACCCTAACCCTAACCCTAACCCTAACCCTAACCCTAACCCTAACCCTAACCCTAACCCTAACCCTAACCCTAACCCTAACCCTAACCCTAACCCTAACCCTAACCCTAACCCTAACCCTAACCCTAACCCTAACCCTAACCCTAACCCTAACCCTAACCCTAACCCTAACCCTAACCCTAACCCTAACCCTAACCCTAACCCTAACCCTAACCCTAACCCTAACCCTAACCCTAACCCTAACCCTAACCCTAACCCTAACCCTAACCCTAACCCTAACCCTAACCCTAACCCTAACCCTAACCCTAACCCTAACCCTAACCCTAACCCTAACCCTAACCCTAACCCTAACCCTAACCCTAACCCTAACCCTAACCCTAACCCTAACCCTAACCCTAACCCTAACCCTAACCCTAACCCTAACCCTAACCCTAACCCTAACCCTAACCCTAACCCTAACCCTAACCCTAACCCTAACCCTAACCCTAACCCTAACCCTAACCCTAACCCTAACCCTAACCCTAACCCTAACCCTAACCCTAACCCTAACCCTAACCCTAACCCTAACCCTAACCCTAACCCTAACCCTAACCCTAACCCTAACCCTAACCCTAACCCTAACCCTAACCCTAACCCTAACCCTAACCCTAACCCTAACCCTAACCCTAACCCTAACCCTAACCCTAACCCTAACCCTAACCCTAACCCTAACCCTAACCCTAACCCTAACCCTAACCCTAACCCTAACCCTAACCCTAACCCTAACCCTAACCCTAACCCTAACCCTAACCCTAACCCTAACCCTAACCCTAACCCTAACCCTAACCCTAACCCTAACCCTAACCCTAACCCTAACCCTAACCCTAACCCTAACCCTAACCCTAACCCTAACCCTAACCCTAACCCTAACCCTAACCCTAACCCTAACCCTAACCCTAACCCTAACCCTAACCCTAACCCTAACCCTAACCCTAACCCTAACCCTAACCCTAACCCTAACCCTAACCCTAACCCTAACCCTAACCCTAACCCTAACCCTAACCCTAACCCTAACCCTAACCCTAACCCTAACCCTAACCCTAACCCTAACCCTAACCCTAACCCTAACCCTAACCCTAACCCTAACCCTAACCCTAACCCTAACCCTAACCCTAACCCTAACCCTAACCCTAACCCTAACCCTAACCCTAACCCTAACCCTAACCCTAACCCTAACCCTAACCCTAACCCTAACCCTAACCCTAACCCTAACCCTAACCCTAACCCTAACCCTAACCCTAACCCTAACCCTAACCCTAACCCTAACCCTAACCCTAACCCTAACCCTAACCCTAACCCTAACCCTAACCCTAACCCTAACCCTAACCCTAACCCTAACCCTAACCCTAACCCTAACCCTAACCCTAACCCTAACCCTAACCCTAACCCTAACCCTAACCCTAACCCTAACCCTAACCCTAACCCTAACCCTAACCCTAACCCTAACCCTAACCCTAACCCTAACCCTAACCCTAACCCTAACCCTAACCCTAACCCTAACCCTAACCCTAACCCTAACCCTAACCCTAACCCTAACCCTAACCCTAACCCTAACCCTAACCCTAACCCTAACCCTAACCCTAACCCTAACCCTAACCCTAACCCTAACCCTAACCCTAACCCTAACCCTAACCCTAACCCTAACCCTAACCCTAACCCTAACCCTAACCCTAACCCTAACCCTAACCCTAACCCTAACCCTAACCCTAACCCTAACCCTAACCCTAACCCTAACCCTAACCCTAACCCTAACCCTAACCCTAACCCTAACCCTAACCCTAACCCTAACCCTAACCCTAACCCTAACCCTAACCCTAACCCTAACCCTAACCCTAACCCTAACCCTAACCCTAACCCTAACCCTAACCCTAACCCTAACCCTAACCCTAACCCTAACCCTAACCCTAACCCTAACCCTAACCCTAACCCTAACCCTAACCCTAACCCTAACCCTAACCCTAACCCTAACCCTAACCCTAACCCTAACCCTAACCCTAACCCTAACCCTAACCCTAACCCTAACCCTAACCCTAACCCTAACCCTAACCCTAACCCTAACCCTAACCCTAACCCTAACCCTAACCCTAACCCTAACCCTAACCCTAACCCTAACCCTAACCCTAACCCTAACCCTAACCCTAACCCTAACCCTAACCCTAACCCTAACCCTAACCCTAACCCTAACCCTAACCCTAACCCTAACCCTAACCCTAACCCTAACCCTAACCCTAACCCTAACCCTAACCCTAACCCTAACCCTAACCCTAACCCTAACCCTAACCCTAACCCTAACCCTAACCCTAACCCTAACCCTAACCCTAACCCTAACCCTAACCCTAACCCTAACCCTAACCCTAACCCTAACCCTAACCCTAACCCTAACCCTAACCCTAACCCTAACCCTAACCCTAACCCTAACCCTAACCCTAACCCTAACCCTAACCCTAACCCTAACCCTAACCCTAACCCTAACCCTAACCCTAACCCTAACCCTAACCCTAACCCTAACCCTAACCCTAACCCTAACCCTAACCCTAACCCTAACCCTAACCCTAACCCTAACCCTAACCCTAACCCTAACCCTAACCCTAACCCTAACCCTAACCCTAACCCTAACCCTAACCCTAACCCTAACCCTAACCCTAACCCTAACCCTAACCCTAACCCTAACCCTAACCCTAACCCTAACCCTAACCCTAACCCTAACCCTAACCCTAACCCTAACCCTAACCCTAACCCTAACCCTAACCCTAACCCTAACCCTAACCCTAACCCTAACCCTAACCCTAACCCTAACCCTAACCCTAACCCTAACCCTAACCCTAACCCTAACCCTAACCCTAACCCTAACCCTAACCCTAACCCTAACCCTAACCCTAACCCTAACCCTAACCCTAACCCTAACCCTAACCCTAACCCTAACCCTAACCCTAACCCTAACCCTAACCCTAACCCTAACCCTAACCCTAACCCTAACCCTAACCCTAACCCTAACCCTAACCCTAACCCTAACCCTAACCCTAACCCTAACCCTAACCCTAACCCTAACCCTAACCCTAACCCTAACCCTAACCCTAACCCTAACCCTAACCCTAACCCTAACCCTAACCCTAACCCTAACCCTAACCCTAACCCTAACCCTAACCCTAACCCTAACCCTAACCCTAACCCTAACCCTAACCCTAACCCTAACCCTAACCCTAACCCTAACCCTAACCCTAACCCTAACCCTAACCCTAACCCTAACCCTAACCCTAACCCTAACCCTAACCCTAACCCTAACCCTAACCCTAACCCTAACCCTAACCCTAACCCTAACCCTAACCCTAACCCTAACCCTAACCCTAACCCTAACCCTAACCCTAACCCTAACCCTAACCCTAACCCTAACCCTAACCCTAACCCTAACCCTAACCCTAACCCTAACCCTAACCCTAACCCTAACCCTAACCCTAACCCTAACCCTAACCCTAACCCTAACCCTAACCCTAACCCTAACCCTAACCCTAACCCTAACCCTAACCCTAACCCTAACCCTAACCCTAACCCTAACCCTAACCCTAACCCTAACCCTAACCCTAACCCTAACCCTAACCCTAACCCTAACCCTAACCCTAACCCTAACCCTAACCCTAACCCTAACCCTAACCCTAACCCTAACCCTAACCCTAACCCTAACCCTAACCCTAACCCTAACCCTAACCCTAACCCTAACCCTAACCCTAACCCTAACCCTAACCCTAACCCTAACCCTAACCCTAACCCTAACCCTAACCCTAACCCTAACCCTAACCCTAACCCTAACCCTAACCCTAACCCTAACCCTAACCCTAACCCTAACCCTAACCCTAACCCTAACCCTAACCCTAACCCTAACCCTAACCCTAACCCTAACCCTAACCCTAACCCTAACCCTAACCCTAACCCTAACCCTAACCCTAACCCTAACCCTAACCCTAACCCTAACCCTAACCCTAACCCTAACCCTAACCCTAACCCTAACCCTAACCCTAACCCTAACCCTAACCCTAACCCTAACCCTAACCCTAACCCTAACCCTAACCCTAACCCTAACCCTAACCCTAACCCTAACCCTAACCCTAACCCTAACCCTAACCCTAACCCTAACCCTAACCCTAACCCTAACCCTAACCCTAACCCTAACCCTAACCCTAACCCTAACCCTAACCCTAACCCTAACCCTAACCCTAACCCTAACCCTAACCCTAACCCTAACCCTAACCCTAACCCTAACCCTAACCCTAACCCTAACCCTAACCCTAACCCTAACCCTAACCCTAACCCTAACCCTAACCCTAACCCTAACCCTAACCCTAACCCTAACCCTAACCCTAACCCTAACCCTAACCCTAACCCTAACCCTAACCCTAACCCTAACCCTAACCCTAACCCTAACCCTAACCCTAACCCTAACCCTAACCCTAACCCTAACCCTAACCCTAACCCTAACCCTAACCCTAACCCTAACCCTAACCCTAACCCTAACCCTAACCCTAACCCTAACCCTAACCCTAACCCTAACCCTAACCCTAACCCTAACCCTAACCCTAACCCTAACCCTAACCCTAACCCTAACCCTAACCCTAACCCTAACCCTAACCCTAACCCTAACCCTAACCCTAACCCTAACCCTAACCCTAACCCTAACCCTAACCCTAACCCTAACCCTAACCCTAACCCTAACCCTAACCCTAACCCTAACCCTAACCCTAACCCTAACCCTAACCCTAACCCTAACCCTAACCCTAACCCTAACCCTAACCCTAACCCTAACCCTAACCCTAACCCTAACCCTAACCCTAACCCTAACCCTAACCCTAACCCTAACCCTAACCCTAACCCTAACCCTAACCCTAACCCTAACCCTAACCCTAACCCTAACCCTAACCCTAACCCTAACCCTAACCCTAACCCTAACCCTAACCCTAACCCTAACCCTAACCCTAACCCTAACCCTAACCCTAACCCTAACCCTAACCCTAACCCTAACCCTAACCCTAACCCTAACCCTAACCCTAACCCTAACCCTAACCCTAACCCTAACCCTAACCCTAACCCTAACCCTAACCCTAACCCTAACCCTAACCCTAACCCTAACCCTAACCCTAACCCTAACCCTAACCCTAACCCTAACCCTAACCCTAACCCTAACCCTAACCCTAACCCTAACCCTAACCCTAACCCTAACCCTAACCCTAACCCTAACCCTAACCCTAACCCTAACCCTAACCCTAACCCTAACCCTAACCCTAACCCTAACCCTAACCCTAACCCTAACCCTAACCCTAACCCTAACCCTAACCCTAACCCTAACCCTAACCCTAACCCTAACCCTAACCCTAACCCTAACCCTAACCCTAACCCTAACCCTAACCCTAACCCTAACCCTAACCCTAACCCTAACCCTAACCCTAACCCTAACCCTAACCCTAACCCTAACCCTAACCCTAACCCTAACCCTAACCCTAACCCTAACCCTAACCCTAACCCTAACCCTAACCCTAACCCTAACCCTAACCCTAACCCTAACCCTAACCCTAACCCTAACCCTAACCCTAACCCTAACCCTAACCCTAACCCTAACCCTAACCCTAACCCTAACCCTAACCCTAACCCTAACCCTAACCCTAACCCTAACCCTAACCCTAACCCTAACCCTAACCCTAACCCTAACCCTAACCCTAACCCTAACCCTAACCCTAACCCTAACCCTAACCCTAACCCTAACCCTAACCCTAACCCTAACCCTAACCCTAACCCTAACCCTAACCCTAACCCTAACCCTAACCCTAACCCTAACCCTAACCCTAACCCTAACCCTAACCCTAACCCTAACCCTAACCCTAACCCTAACCCTAACCCTAACCCTAACCCTAACCCTAACCCTAACCCTAACCCTAACCCTAACCCTAACCCTAACCCTAACCCTAACCCTAACCCTAACCCTAACCCTAACCCTAACCCTAACCCTAACCCTAACCCTAACCCTAACCCTAACCCTAACCCTAACCCTAACCCTAACCCTAACCCTAACCCTAACCCTAACCCTAACCCTAACCCTAACCCTAACCCTAACCCTAACCCTAACCCTAACCCTAACCCTAACCCTAACCCTAACCCTAACCCTAACCCTAACCCTAACCCTAACCCTAACCCTAACCCTAACCCTAACCCTAACCCTAACCCTAACCCTAACCCTAACCCTAACCCTAACCCTAACCCTAACCCTAACCCTAACCCTAACCCTAACCCTAACCCTAACCCTAACCCTAACCCTAACCCTAACCCTAACCCTAACCCTAACCCTAACCCTAACCCTAACCCTAACCCTAACCCTAACCCTAACCCTAACCCTAACCCTAACCCTAACCCTAACCCTAACCCTAACCCTAACCCTAACCCTAACCCTAACCCTAACCCTAACCCTAACCCTAACCCTAACCCTAACCCTAACCCTAACCCTAACCCTAACCCTAACCCTAACCCTAACCCTAACCCTAACCCTAACCCTAACCCTAACCCTAACCCTAACCCTAACCCTAACCCTAACCCTAACCCTAACCCTAACCCTAACCCTAACCCTAACCCTAACCCTAACCCTAACCCTAACCCTAACCCTAACCCTAACCCTAACCCTAACCCTAACCCTAACCCTAACCCTAACCCTAACCCTAACCCTAACCCTAACCCTAACCCTAACCCTAACCCTAACCCTAACCCTAACCCTAACCCTAACCCTAACCCTAACCCTAACCCTAACCCTAACCCTAACCCTAACCCTAACCCTAACCCTAACCCTAACCCTAACCCTAACCCTAACCCTAACCCTAACCCTAACCCTAACCCTAACCCTAACCCTAACCCTAACCCTAACCCTAACCCTAACCCTAACCCTAACCCTAACCCTAACCCTAACCCTAACCCTAACCCTAACCCTAACCCTAACCCTAACCCTAACCCTAACCCTAACCCTAACCCTAACCCTAACCCTAACCCTAACCCTAACCCTAACCCTAACCCTAACCCTAACCCTAACCCTAACCCTAACCCTAACCCTAACCCTAACCCTAACCCTAACCCTAACCCTAACCCTAACCCTAACCCTAACCCTAACCCTAACCCTAACCCTAACCCTAACCCTAACCCTAACCCTAACCCTAACCCTAACCCTAACCCTAACCCTAACCCTAACCCTAACCCTAACCCTAACCCTAACCCTAACCCTAACCCTAACCCTAACCCTAACCCTAACCCTAACCCTAACCCTAACCCTAACCCTAACCCTAACCCTAACCCTAACCCTAACCCTAACCCTAACCCTAACCCTAACCCTAACCCTAACCCTAACCCTAACCCTAACCCTAACCCTAACCCTAACCCTAACCCTAACCCTAACCCTAACCCTAACCCTAACCCTAACCCTAACCCTAACCCTAACCCTAACCCTAACCCTAACCCTAACCCTAACCCTAACCCTAACCCTAACCCTAACCCTAACCCTAACCCTAACCCTAACCCTAACCCTAACCCTAACCCTAACCCTAACCCTAACCCTAACCCTAACCCTAACCCTAACCCTAACCCTAACCCTAACCCTAACCCTAACCCTAACCCTAACCCTAACCCTAACCCTAACCCTAACCCTAACCCTAACCCTAACCCTAACCCTAACCCTAACCCTAACCCTAACCCTAACCCTAACCCTAACCCTAACCCTAACCCTAACCCTAACCCTAACCCTAACCCTAACCCTAACCCTAACCCTAACCCTAACCCTAACCCTAACCCTAACCCTAACCCTAACCCTAACCCTAACCCTAACCCTAACCCTAACCCTAACCCTAACCCTAACCCTAACCCTAACCCTAACCCTAACCCTAACCCTAACCCTAACCCTAACCCTAACCCTAACCCTAACCCTAACCCTAACCCTAACCCTAACCCTAACCCTAACCCTAACCCTAACCCTAACCCTAACCCTAACCCTAACCCTAACCCTAACCCTAACCCTAACCCTAACCCTAACCCTAACCCTAACCCTAACCCTAACCCTAACCCTAACCCTAACCCTAACCCTAACCCTAACCCTAACCCTAACCCTAACCCTAACCCTAACCCTAACCCTAACCCTAACCCTAACCCTAACCCTAACCCTAACCCTAACCCTAACCCTAACCCTAACCCTAACCCTAACCCTAACCCTAACCCTAACCCTAACCCTAACCCTAACCCTAACCCTAACCCTAACCCTAACCCTAACCCTAACCCTAACCCTAACCCTAACCCTAACCCTAACCCTAACCCTAACCCTAACCCTAACCCTAACCCTAACCCTAACCCTAACCCTAACCCTAACCCTAACCCTAACCCTAACCCTAACCCTAACCCTAACCCTAACCCTAACCCTAACCCTAACCCTAACCCTAACCCTAACCCTAACCCTAACCCTAACCCTAACCCTAACCCTAACCCTAACCCTAACCCTAACCCTAACCCTAACCCTAACCCTAACCCTAACCCTAACCCTAACCCTAACCCTAACCCTAACCCTAACCCTAACCCTAACCCTAACCCTAACCCTAACCCTAACCCTAACCCTAACCCTAACCCTAACCCTAACCCTAACCCTAACCCTAACCCTAACCCTAACCCTAACCCTAACCCTAACCCTAACCCTAACCCTAACCCTAACCCTAACCCTAACCCTAACCCTAACCCTAACCCTAACCCTAACCCTAACCCTAACCCTAACCCTAACCCTAACCCTAACCCTAACCCTAACCCTAACCCTAACCCTAACCCTAACCCTAACCCTAACCCTAACCCTAACCCTAACCCTAACCCTAACCCTAACCCTAACCCTAACCCTAACCCTAACCCTAACCCTAACCCTAACCCTAACCCTAACCCTAACCCTAACCCTAACCCTAACCCTAACCCTAACCCTAACCCTAACCCTAACCCTAACCCTAACCCTAACCCTAACCCTAACCCTAACCCTAACCCTAACCCTAACCCTAACCCTAACCCTAACCCTAACCCTAACCCTAACCCTAACCCTAACCCTAACCCTAACCCTAACCCTAACCCTAACCCTAACCCTAACCCTAACCCTAACCCTAACCCTAACCCTAACCCTAACCCTAACCCTAACCCTAACCCTAACCCTAACCCTAACCCTAACCCTAACCCTAACCCTAACCCTAACCCTAACCCTAACCCTAACCCTAACCCTAACCCTAACCCTAACCCTAACCCTAACCCTAACCCTAACCCTAACCCTAACCCTAACCCTAACCCTAACCCTAACCCTAACCCTAACCCTAACCCTAACCCTAACCCTAACCCTAACCCTAACCCTAACCCTAACCCTAACCCTAACCCTAACCCTAACCCTAACCCTAACCCTAACCCTAACCCTAACCCTAACCCTAACCCTAACCCTAACCCTAACCCTAACCCTAACCCTAACCCTAACCCTAACCCTAACCCTAACCCTAACCCTAACCCTAACCCTAACCCTAACCCTAACCCTAACCCTAACCCTAACCCTAACCCTAACCCTAACCCTAACCCTAACCCTAACCCTAACCCTAACCCTAACCCTAACCCTAACCCTAACCCTAACCCTAACCCTAACCCTAACCCTAACCCTAACCCTAACCCTAACCCTAACCCTAACCCTAACCCTAACCCTAACCCTAACCCTAACCCTAACCCTAACCCTAACCCTAACCCTAACCCTAACCCTAACCCTAACCCTAACCCTAACCCTAACCCTAACCCTAACCCTAACCCTAACCCTAACCCTAACCCTAACCCTAACCCTAACCCTAACCCTAACCCTAACCCTAACCCTAACCCTAACCCTAACCCTAACCCTAACCCTAACCCTAACCCTAACCCTAACCCTAACCCTAACCCTAACCCTAACCCTAACCCTAACCCTAACCCTAACCCTAACCCTAACCCTAACCCTAACCCTAACCCTAACCCTAACCCTAACCCTAACCCTAACCCTAACCCTAACCCTAACCCTAACCCTAACCCTAACCCTAACCCTAACCCTAACCCTAACCCTAACCCTAACCCTAACCCTAACCCTAACCCTAACCCTAACCCTAACCCTAACCCTAACCCTAACCCTAACCCTAACCCTAACCCTAACCCTAACCCTAACCCTAACCCTAACCCTAACCCTAACCCTAACCCTAACCCTAACCCTAACCCTAACCCTAACCCTAACCCTAACCCTAACCCTAACCCTAACCCTAACCCTAACCCTAACCCTAACCCTAACCCTAACCCTAACCCTAACCCTAACCCTAACCCTAACCCTAACCCTAACCCTAACCCTAACCCTAACCCTAACCCTAACCCTAACCCTAACCCTAACCCTAACCCTAACCCTAACCCTAACCCTAACCCTAACCCTAACCCTAACCCTAACCCTAACCCTAACCCTAACCCTAACCCTAACCCTAACCCTAACCCTAACCCTAACCCTAACCCTAACCCTAACCCTAACCCTAACCCTAACCCTAACCCTAACCCTAACCCTAACCCTAACCCTAACCCTAACCCTAACCCTAACCCTAACCCTAACCCTAACCCTAACCCTAACCCTAACCCTAACCCTAACCCTAACCCTAACCCTAACCCTAACCCTAACCCTAACCCTAACCCTAACCCTAACCCTAACCCTAACCCTAACCCTAACCCTAACCCTAACCCTAACCCTAACCCTAACCCTAACCCTAACCCTAACCCTAACCCTAACCCTAACCCTAACCCTAACCCTAACCCTAACCCTAACCCT
>NC_134439.1:6687702-6790209 GCF_030867145.1 Opisthocomus hoazin | reverse complement strand
TGGGGGGTCCTCCAATGTCCCCCGCTGGCCCCTCTTCATCCTCACCACGTAGAAAACGCGTAGAAACACGATTAAAATCCAAAGCCGGGGGGGGGACACGAGGCTGGGGGGGGGACAGGGGGTCCCCCCTGGCTCCTATGGCAGCTTGGAGGCCCCGCTGGTCCGGGGGGGGGTACTGCCGGCCCCCCCTGTCCTGCAGGGACACAAGTGGGGCGAGCCTCAGGATTCGGGGAACAAGGGGGGGGGTATGCAGTTCTCCCCCCCTCGCCCCCCCCAAAAGACAGGGAGGGGACGGGAGATATCCTGCTGGGGGGGGACATGGAGGGGGGGACACACAGAAGGCAGCAGGACCCCAGGGAGCAGAGCATGGTGGCACCGGGGGGGGGGGGGGGGGGGGGGGTCCCAGGCAGAGGAACAGAGGTGACCTGGGGCTTGTCCCCCTGCCCCCATCCCTGGCAGGGCCCAGTGGGGAGGGGATGGGGACAAACATGGGGATGGGGACAGGTTGGGATGGGGATGGGATGGGATGGGGACAGCTGGGGGTGGGGACAGGATGAGGACAGGGATGGGGATGGGATGGAGATGGGGAAGGGGACAGGGATGGGGATGGGAATGGGATGGACAGTGGTGAGAGGGGACAGTGGTGGGACAGGATGAGTGGTGGGGTGGGATGGGATGGTGGCTGGATGGGACACTGGTGGCAGGATGCATTGGTGGTGGGACGAGATGGTGGCTGGATGGGGTGGTGATGGAACAGGACGGTGGCACGATAGGACGGCAGTGTGGTGGGTGGGGATGACAGTGGTGGGGCAGGATGGTGGGGTGGTGGTAGGTTGGGATGATACTGGTGGGCTGGGATGATGGGAGGATGGTGGCAGGATGGGATGGTGTGGTGGGATGGGATGGTGGTTGGTTGGGATGACAGTGGGCTGGGATGGCAGCCGGATGGGATGATGGTGGGATGGGATGGTGGCTGATGGGATGGCAGCGGGATGGGATGATGGGAGGGTGGTGGCACCATGGTGTGGTGGTGGGCTGGGATGGCGGCTGGATGGGATGATGGTCGGATGGTGCGACAGTGGGATGGGATGGTGGAGGGATGTGGTATTGGGTGGATGGGGTGGTGATGGGATGGGATGGTGCTGGGATGGGATGATGGTGGATGGATGATGTGGTGGGCTGGGCTGGTGGCTGGGTGGGATGGTGGTGGTGGCACCATGGTGTGGTGGGCTGGGATGGCAGCTGGATGGGATGGTGGTGGGATGGGATGGGATGATGGTGGGATGGGATGATGGTGGATGGATGATGTGGTGGTGGGCTGGGATGGTGTGGTGGGTCGATGGGATGGCGGCTGGGTGGGATGGTGGTGGTGGCACCATGGTGTGGTGGGGGCCTGGGACGATGGCAGGACAGGATGCCTGTAGCACTGTACCCCTCCCCACACTCCAACCCACACTCCCCCCACACACACCCACCCCCCGGGGGTCCCCCCCCCCCCCACCCAGCGCCCCTTCCCCCAACTCACTTGACGTTGAAGACCATCAGCGGCCGCTCCTCCCGCTTCTGCCAGGGGCTCTTGCGGTCGCCCCCTTCGTCCCCCCCCCTCGGCCAGGGCCTCCTCCTCCTCGGGGCTGGTCAGGGAGTCGCGGGGGGCTTCGCTGGCACTGCTGCGCCCGCTGCCCCCCCCCCCGCCGCCCCCCCGCCCCCCGCCTCCAGCAAGGGGGCCAGCGAGCTGTCCTCGGGGGAGGCGGCGGCGAGGGGGGGCCGGGCCCCCGAGTCCTCCCCCCCCCGGCTCCCCCAGCCCTCGGGGGGCGCGGGGGGGGGCGCGGGGCCGGAGCCCCTCTCGCCGCCCTGCAGATCGATGTAGGAATGGCGGACCTGGGAAGAACGGCCGTCCAGGGAGACGAACCAGGCGCGGGGCGGGGGGGGGCCCCCCAAAGACCCCCCCAGCTCTAAGAGCTGCTGCCCCGCCAGCGCCTGCAGCTCCCCGTTGAGCTGGGCCACCGCCGACCCGTCCAGCAGCACCGGGATGGCCACCGAGCCGCTGACCGGGTGGGGGGCACGACCCCCTCCCCAATTTTCCCCTTCCTCGAACGCTTGTCCGGAGGCTGGGGGGGGGCGGGGGGGCGGCCGCCGTCGAACCGGGTCCCCCCTCGCTTTCGGGGGGTCCCTCCGGCTCGCCGGGGGCCAGGCGCATGTACCGGGCGGGGATGAGGAGGGTGGGCATCACGCCCCGGTAGACGTCCTCCGGCCCCCCGCCCCGGTCCAGGGGGCCGCAGAGGAGGAGGGGGCCCGGGGGGGGCCAGCGAAGGCAGGGCGCGGGGGGGGCTCGGGCAGCGGGTGCTCCGCTTGCTGCCCCCCGTAACGGGGAAACAGCGGGGGCGAGGGGGGCCGGGGGGGGAAAGCGGGGGGTCCCCCGGGGGGGCTCGTCCGCCGGCTGCAGCCCGTCCACCGAGCGGGCGGCCCTGAGGCCGAAGGCTTCGCCCGGGCGCCCATAGTCCTCCGGGGCGGGGGGCTGGTGGCGGCGGGGGGCCAGGGTGCTGGTGGGGGTCCGGGGGGGCCAGGGTGCCGGCGGGGGGTGCGGGGGCCGGCGCGGAGCTGGGCTGGGGGAGCCGGCGGTGGGAAGAAGTCCGGGTGGACGGTGGGGAGCTCCCGGGTCGGGGGGGCCACGCCGGGGGTGGGGAGGTCGGTGTCCCCCCCCGAGGACGCCGTCTCCAGGTGGCTCCCAGCGCAGAGCAGGTCCAGCTGGGACACCCAGGTGGCCTGGTCCCGGCGCCCGGCGTCCAGCGGCCCTGGCAGCGGCGGCTTGCGGTGCTGCGCCCGCGGCTTCAGGCACCGGCGCCTGCGGGGACACAGCCCGGGGTCACCCTGGGGGGGGGCTGGGGCCCCCCCCACCCTGCCGGCACCCCTCACCTGCTGCAGGGTGCTAGGGGAGGGGGCTCCAGCCAGCTACAGGGCAGTTGGGGGGGGGCAGGGGGTGCTGGCCCCCCCCAAGCAGCTATAGGGCACCCAGGGGTGCTGGGCAGTGGTGTCCCCCCCACTCCTCAAAGCCAGCTATAGGGCACCTGGAGTGGGGGGGGAGGGGGTGGTAGCCCCCCCAAGCAGCTGTAGGGCACCCAGGGTGGAGGCAGGGGGTGCTGGCCCCCCCAAAGCCAGCTATAGGGCACCTGGAGTAGGGGGGGAGGGGGGTGGTAGCCCCCCCAAGCAGCTGTAGGGCACCCAGGGGTGCTGGGGAGTGCTGCCCACCCCCCCCAAAGCAGCTATAGGGCAGCCGGGGTGGGGGGCAGGGGGTGGTGGCCCCCCCACAGCAGCTATAGGGCACTCAGGGGTGCCAGGAGGTGGTGCACCACCCCCCCCCCCCAAGCCAGGTATAGGGTGCCCAGGGGTGCCAGGAGGGTGGTGCCCCCTTCCCATAGGCAGCTACAGGATGGGGGGGGGAGAAGAGAAGGGGGGGGCCAGGCAGGCAGTACCCCCCCCCCCCCCCCGAGCCAGCCATAGGACATCCAGGGGTGCCAAGAGGGGGGGGGCTGGCTGCCCCCCCTCCTGCTGCAGGGCCCCCAGGGGTGCCAGGCGGGTGATGTACCCCCCCCCAGGCTGTGGTGGGGACCCCGGGGGTGCTTGGGGGGGGGGGGTGCTGACCTGCAGTAGTAGATGAGGAGGCAGAGGAGGATGAGGACGAGCAGGGCCAGCGCGCCCAGGATGGTGAGGAGGAAGATGGTGTGGTAGGTGGTGATGTCCGTCATGCCCGCCGCCATGGCCACCAGCCCTGGGGGGCAGCGGGGTCGGGAGGGGCACGGGCACCCCCCTCCACCCCAAGAGCACCCCGAGGGCTGCACCCACCAGCACCCCATGGGTGGGTGTCCTTCAGCCACAACACAACCCCCACCAAGAGCACCCCATGGGATGGGTGTCCTTCATAGCCCCCACCCACCATAAGAGCCCCCCCCCCCAGGGGCTGCACCCACCAACACCCCACAGTGGGTGTCCTTCACCCACCCCCCCACCCCCCCACCATGAGAGCACCCCAAGTGCTGCACCCTCCAGCCCCCCACGGGTGGGTGTCCTTCACCCCCCACCCCCCATGAGAGCCCCCCACGGGTGGGTGTCCTTCACCCCCCACCCCCCATAAGAGCCCCCCACGGGTGGGTGTCCTTCACCCCCCACCCCCCATGAGAGCCCCCCACGGGTGGGTGTCCTTCACCCCCCACCCCCCATAAGAGCCCCCCACGGGTGGGTGTCCTTCACCCCCCACCCCCCATGAGAGCCCCCCACGGATGGGTGTCCTTCACCCCCCACCCCCCATGAGAGCCCCCCACGGGTGGGTGTCCTTCACCCCCCACCCCCCATGAGAGCCCCCCACGGGTGGGTGTCCTTCACCCCCACACCCATCCCCCTCATCCACCGCGGGGTGCTGCCCCCCCCCCCCCATCCCCACGTGGGACCCCGGGCCGGGGGCACCCCTGGGCATCACCCTACCCGTGCTGGGAGCGGGCAGAGCCGCTGCCCAGTATCCCAACTGGGAGGAGACGAAGGTCCAGTAGCGCTGCCGCCCTTCCCTCCGGATCAGCCCCGTCCCGTTGCGCACCCACAGCCCTGCAGCGAGACGCGGCGGGCTGAGACCCCCCAAACTCATCACCCCCGCCGCCGCCATCCCGGGCCGGGGAGCCGAGCCACCCCCCACCACCCGTCACCCCACGCTCACCGCTCTTGGGGTCAAACCTCCAGGCCGGCAGGCTGGCGGCAGCGGGCGCGGCGTCGGGGGCCAGCGGGACGGACAGATGGACAGGGCCGGCCAGCGGCACCTCGCTCCCGTTGCCGGCGAAGAGCTGGACGCTGAGAGCCGCCACGGGGACCAGCTCCAGCCAGGTGGCATTGGCTGCGGGGACAATCACAGAACCACAGAATGGTGGGGGCTGGCAGGGCCCTCTGGGGGTCCCCCAGCCCAACCCCCTGCCCAAGCAGGGTCACCCAGAGCAGGGGGCACAGCACCGCGGCCAGGCGGGGCTGGAACATCTCCAGAGAAGGAGACTCCACAGCCTCCCTGGGCAGCCTGGGCCAGGGCTCCGGCACCCTCAGAGGGAAGAAGTTCTTCCTCGGGTTCAGCTGGAGCTTCCTCTGCTCCAGTTTGTGCCCGTTGCCCCTTGTCCTGTTGCTGGGCACCACTGGAAAGAGTCTGGCCCCGTCCTCCTGACCCCCACCCTGCAGATATTTAGAGCCATTTCTAAGGTCCCCTCTCAGCCTTCTCTTCTCCAGGCTGAACAAGCCCAGCTCCCTCAGCCTCTCCTCGCAGGAGAGATGCTCCAGTCCCCTCACCATCCTCGCAGCCCTCCGCTGGGCTCTCTCCAGTAGCTCCTCATCTTTCTTGAACTGGGGAGCCCAGCACTGGACCCAGCACTGCAGATGGGGCCTCACTAGGGCAGAGTAGAGAGGGAGGAGAACCTCCCTCGCCCTGCTGCCCACCCTCCTCGTGATGCACCCCAGGATCCCGTTGCCCTTCTGGGCACCCAGGGCACGCTGCTGGCTCACGGCCAAGCGGCGGCGATGTCTGTACGGGGGGTGACCTCAGGGGTGACCCCCACCCCAGCCCCCCGGCGTCCCCCCGCTCCGTACCGCTGCCGTCCTGCTCGGTCCCCAGGAAGGCAGGGAAGGCGCTGGCCAAGCCGGGACCGGTGGCCGCGGTGAGGGACGCGGCGAGCTGGCCGTAGGTCGAGCTGCGGGGCAAGCGGGCTGCCCGCCGCGGGAACTGCGCCCACGGCTGCCCCCGGGCACCTGGGGGGGACGGGGACGGGGTGGGGGGCAGCACCACCTTTGCACACCCCAATCTTTGCACCCCCCCCCGCACCCCATCCTTGCACACCGCAGCCCTTGCACCCCCATGCACCCCAATTCTTGCACCCCCCTCGCACACCCCAATCCTTGCACACCTCAACCCTTGCACCCCCCACCCCCCACCCCTTGCACCCCCCACCCCAATCCTTGCAACCCCCCGCACCCCAATCCTCGCACCCCCTGCACCCCCATCCATGCACACCCCCTCCTTGCAAGCCCCCCGCATCCCCATCTTTGCACCCCCCCACACCCCCTCCTTGCACCCCCTGCACCCCATCCATGCACACCCCAGCCCTTGCACCCCCCCGCACCCCCTCCTTGCACCCCCTGCCCCCCCTCCTTGCGGTGGCCCCCCCCGTCCCCCCCGCTCACCTGGGGACCCCAGCAGGATCTGGACCAGGTCCTCGTAGAGGATGAGGGTGGCGGGGCGCTCGGGGAGCAGGTGGAGGCTGAGGGAGGCGTAGACTGGGGGGGGGGGGGGGGTGTGTGATGGGGGGGAACCCAAAAATACAGACACACCCCCCCCCGGTCCCCCAGGCTGGGGGGGAGGAGGGGGGGGGGGGAGCCTGATGGGGATGCAGGGGGGGTAGGGCAGCATGGGTGGGATGGACGGGGGGGATGGGGACAAATGGAGGGGGGGGGGGCAGGCGGCAGGCAGGGCAGGGGCACCCGCTGCACCCCCCCGCCCCCCCCCCCCGCACAGCCCAGGCCTGGCTCAGCCACGCAGGTCCCCAGCCCGTGCATGGCCCAGGCACCCCAATACTTGCACCCCCCTGCACCCCATCCTTGCACCCCCCTGCACCCCATCCTTGCACACCCCAATCCTTGCATCTCCTGCACCCCATCCTTACACCCCCCTGCACCCCAACCCTTGCACCCCCCGCACCCCAATCCTTGCACCCCCCTGCACGCCCTCCTTGCCCACCCTGACCCTTGCACCCCCCTGCACCCCATCCTTGCACCCCCCCGCACCCCATCCTTGCCCACCCTGACCCTTGCGCCCCCCCGCACCCCATCCTTGCACCCCCCCGCACCCCATCCTTGCCCACCCCAATCCTTGCACCCCCCTGCACCCCCTCCTTGCCCACCCTGACCCTTGCACCCCCCTACACCCCTATCCTTGCACCCCTGACCCTTGCGCCTCCCCGCACCCCATCCTTGCACCTCCCCGCACCCCATCCTTGCCCACCCCAATCCTTGCACCCCCCGCACCCCATCCTTGCCCACCCTGACCCTTGCACCCCCCTGCACCCCATCCTTGCACCCCCCTGCACCCCCTCCTTGCCCACCCTGACCCTTGCACCCCCCTGCACCCCATCCTTGCACCCCCCTGCACCCCCTCCTTGCCCACCCTGCCCCTTGCACCCCCCTGCACCCCCTCCTTGCCCACTCTGACCCTTGCACCCCCCGCACCCCAATCCTTGCACCCCCCTGCACCCCATCCTTGCACACCCCAATCCTTGCACCTCTGACCCTTGCGCCCCCCGCACCCCATCCTCGCACCCCCTGTACCCCATCCTTGCCCTCCCCTGCACCCCCTCCTTACACACCCCAACCCTTGCACCCCCCCGCACCCCAATCCTTGCCCCCCCTGCACCCCCTCCTCGCCCACCCTGACCCTTGTACCCCCCTAGTCCTTGCACCCCCCAAACCCGCAGCACCCCCCTGCACCCCCACTCCCGCCCCCCCATCCCCGCACGCCCCCCCGCTGCCCACTCCCACGTCTGCCACCCCCCAGCAAGGTGACCCCATCGACGCCCCCCCCCCCCCCCCGCCCCGCCATGGCCCCGGGGACACGGCTGGCGCCCAGCCCAGGGTGCCCCCCCACCCCGGGACGGGGGGACTCCAGGGTCACTGGGCCATCGCCAACCCCTCCCGAAGGGGCTGGACCCCCCCAACACCCCTCTTTTGGGGTCCCCAGGAAGGGACTGGGGGCTCAGGAAAGGACTGGGGTCCCAGTAAGGGACTGGGGTTCCCAGTAAGTGATTGAGGTCCCCAGGAAGGGACCGGGGTCTCAGGAAAGGACTGGGGTCCCAGTAAGGGACCAGGGTTCCCAGTAAGGGTCTGAGGTTCCCAGTAAGCAACTGAGGTCCCCAGGAAGGGACCAGGGTCCCAGTAAGGGACTGGGATCCCCAGTAGGAGATCAGAGCCCCCCAGTAAGGGAGGAATGAGGCACCCCATTAGGGGCTTGGGGCCCCCCATAAGGGACTGAGACCCCCAGTAAGGGACCAGATCCCCCAGTAAGGGGCCAGGGCCCCTGTCAGAGATCGGGGTCCCCCCTAAGGAACCGACTCCCACAGTGAAGGCTCAGGGCCCCCCCAGAGGGCACAGAGCCCCCCAGTAACGGGTTGGGGTTCCCCAGGAAGGGACTGGGGGCCCTGCATGTGAAGGTACCAGGGGTCCCCAGTAAAGGGTTGGGGTGCCCCGTAAGTGTTCAGAGCCCCCAGTAAGGGGTTGGGGTCCCCCATAAGGGCTGAGCCCCCCTTCAAGGGGTTGGGGTCCCCTATAAGGACTCAGAGCCTCCCAGTAAGGTGTTACCCCCCCCTATAATGGTCACAGCCCCCCAGTAAGGGGTTGGGATCCCCTACAAGGGCTCAGGGTCCCCCAGTAAGGGCTCAGGGTGCCCCAGTAAGGAGTTGGGGTCCCCTATAAGGACTCAGAGCCCCCCAGTAAGGGGTTGGGGTCCCCTATAAGGGCTCAGAGCTCCCCAGCAAGGAGTTACCCCCCCCCATAAGGGTCAGAGCCCCCAGTAAGTGGTAAGGGGCTCCCTATAAGGAATCAGGGTCCCCCAGTAAGGGGTTGGGGTCCCCCAATAAGGGCTCAGAGCCCCCCAGTAAGGGGTTGGGATCCCCTATCAGGGCTCAGGGTGCCCCAGTCAGGGTTTGGGGTCCCCCAGAAAGGTGCTGGGGTCCCCCACTAAGGGCTCAGGGTCCCCCAGTCAGGGGTTGGGGTCCCCCAATAAGGGGTTGGGGTCCCCAGATAAGGGGTCAGAGCCCCCCACTAAAGGGATGGGCCCTCCCATAAGGGCTCAGAGCCCCCCAGTAAGGGGTTGGGGTCCCCCAGTAAGGACTCAGAATGCCCCAGTAAAGGGATAGGCCCTCCCATAAGGGCTCAGAGCCCCCCAGTAAGGGGTTGGGGTCCCCCAGTAAGGACTCAGAATACCCCAGTAAGGGGTTGGGATCCCCTACAAGGGCTCAGAGCGCCCCAGTAAGGGGCAGGGGTCCCCGACACGGGCGGGGGGCCCCGGCGACTCACGCGGCAGCTTGTTGACGCGCCAGGGGACGGAGGCGGTGACGTAGCCGCGGCGGGCGGCGGTGACGAGCACCCAGGTGCCCAGGCGGTAGGGCAGGGGCAGGACACCGGCGCCCTCGTGGTCGGTGGTGCCGGCCGCCAGCGAGCTCCGGTTGCCGAAGACCTCCAGGGTGGCCTGGGCCAGCGGGGCCAGCGTCCCGCTCTCGTACACCTGCACCTTCAGCAGCACCTCTGCGGGGAGACGGGCGACACGTGGGCACGGGGCACCCCCCATGCCAATGGGTACCCCCATGGGGTGGGGGAATCATCTTGGCAGGATGGCGGGACCCATCCTGGTGGGTCACAGCCACCTTCCCTGCAGGTAGTGGGACCCATCTCAGCAGAATGGGGGAACCCATCCCAGTAGGTCATGGGCACCATCCCAGCAGGTGGTGGGACCCATCTCAGCAGAATGGTAAGACCCACCCTGGTGGTCATGGCCACCACCCCAGCAGAATGGTGGGACCCACCCTTATTGGTCACGGCCACCACTCCAGCAGGTCATGAGCACCATCCCAGCAGGTCATGGGCACCATCCCAGCAGAATGGTGGGACCCATATCAGCAGAATGGTGGGACCCATCCTCATGGGTCACAGCCACCATCCCGGCAGGGTGGTGGGACCCATCCTCATCAGTCATGAGCACCATCCTGGCAGGTGGTGGGACCCATATCAGCAGAATGGTGGGACCTATCCTCATGGGTCACAGCCACCATCCCAGCAGGGTGGTGGGACCCATATCAGCAGAATGGTGGGACCCACCCTCATGGGTCACTGCCACCAGCCCGGCAGGGTGGTGGGACCCATCCTCATCAGTCATGAGCACCATCCTGGCAGGTGGTGGGACCCATATCAGCAGAATGGTGGGACCCACCCTCATGGGTCATGGCCACCACCCCAGCAGCTCACAGCTCATGGGCACCATCCCAGCAGGTGGTGGGACCCATCCTCATGGGTCACGGCCACCATCCCAGCAGGTCATTGGCACCATCCTGGCAGGTCATGGGCACCATCCCAGCAGGAGGTGGGACCCATATCAGCAGAATGGTGGGACCCACCCTCACGGGTCATGGCCACCACCTCAGCAGCTCATGGGCACCATCCCGGCAGGCGGTGGGACCCATCCCAGAGGGTCATGGGCACTATCCCAGTAGGGTCGCAGGTCCCATCCCAGCAGGGCAGCAGGCACCTTGATGGGCACCAGCCAAGCAGGACGCCAGGCACCGTCCCAGCAGGACAGCGGGCATCGTCCTGGGGGTGCAGGCATCACCCCTGAGCCCCCCTGCAGTGGGTGGATGGGGGTTATTGCCCCAAGGTGCTGCACCCACGCGGGTGGGCGCACCCGGTCGCGTCCCTCCCAAAATCCCCCGCGCGGGGCCAGGCAGGGCCATTCGCCCTCCGGGTGCAGCTCACACGCGTCACGAGTTCGGGGGGTCTGCACCCCAGCGGGCCCCACCGGCAGCCCAGGGACAGGCCCCCCCACCCCAGTCCCCGACGCGGGGCCGGGATGGGCACAGCTGGCGGGGGGACCCCAAACCCGCCGTGCCCCCACACCCCCCGTGCCCCCGGCCCCCCCGTGCCGGCACCGTCCTGCGCATGAGCCCGCAGCCCTTGGCAGCCGGCCCGGCTCGGGCGCCGTCACCCTGGCAACGACCTCCTTCATCCCACGGCCCCGGGCGCTTTCGGGACCCCGCGTCCCCCCCCGGCAGCATCCTGCCCCCCAAAAGCCCCCGCGCCCCTGGGACCCCCCCCCCCTCCCCGCCCTGACGCTGCCCAGATGTGGCAATGGGCGAGGGGAGGAATTTGCAGCAGCTGCTTTGGGATGGGCTGGGGGGTGTCGGCCATGGGGGGGGGGGGGACACTGGGGGGTGTCCCCCCAGATACCGGGGACAGCCGGCACCCGGGGGTAGGAATGTCCCCGCAGCCGCATGCCGGCCACCCGCAGCTGCCGAGGGACAGCTGGCACCAACGGCCACCCCGGTGTCCTCCGGACGGGGGGGGGCCAGGGTGCCACCCCCCAGCACCGCTCCCCTCTCTCTGCTCCCATGGGCACAAGCCCCCCTCCCATGGCCAAGGGGTCCTCAGCCGGTGGCACGGCCACTGCGAGCCACGCTGGCACCCCGCCGGCTTCCCAGTGCCTCCCAGTATGACCCCACAGCTCCACGATGGGTGGGCGGGGGGTGCTAGGCCCTGGGGTGGGAGCGGGACCCAGGCGTCCGGCCCTGCGCCCCCCCCACCGCTGCCACCCCACGGGGACGGGTGACACCAGCCAGGGTGAGGGACCCCCCTCGCCCCACTGCCCCCCGCCTCACCCCCCAGCACAGCTCCTCCGGGCACTGCCAGGAGGGTTTGGGGGGAGGGTGGGGGGGTCAGGGGGAGCCACGGGGACCCCGAAGTGGTGCGCTGCACCCCAAGGCCCACCCTGCCTGCCGGGAGAGACCCCTGCCACGGCATGGCCCCCGCACCCTGCCCAGGACAGCCCCCCACCATCCCGCACCCCCAGGTGCTGCCCAAGACCTCCACCCAGCCCCCCTCCCTCCGGTACTCCCTGGCCTGGGACCCCCACCCACCCTCCTGCACCCCCTGGTGCTGTCCAGGACCCCCACCCACCATCCTACACCCCATGGCCTGTGACCCCCACCCACCACGGTGCATCCCCTGGCATGACCCAGGACCCCCACCCATCATCCTGCACCCCATGGCCTGGGACCCCCACCCACCACGTCGCGCAGGCTCTGACCAAGACCCCCCCACCCATTACGCTGCACCCCCTGGCGCTGCCCAGGACCCCCACCCACCCTCCTACACCCCATCCCGACACCACCCCCTCCCTCTCGCCACCCTCAAGCTCTGCCCACGGCCCCCACCCACCCCGTCGCACCCCCTGGCACTGTCCAGGCCCCCCCCCCCCCCCCCCCAGTACCCTACGCCCGCCGGTGGCCCGGGGAGGGGGGAGACGGACGGACAGACGCGGGAGGGGGGGGGCACAGACATACAGACAGAACCGGGGATGGATGGACAGCCGGGGGGGGGCGGGGGGGGGCACAGACATAGAGCTGGGCACGGACAGACAACCGGGGGGGGCACACACACAGACACACAGACAGAACCGGGGACGGACGGACAGACCGGGGGGGGCACACAGACAGAACCGGGGACAGACGGACGGACCGGGGGGGGGGGCACACAGACACACAGACAGAACCGGGGACGGACGGACAGACCGGGGGGGGGCACACAGACACACAGACAGAACCGGGGATGGATGGACGGACCGGGGAGGGGGTGGGGGGGACAGACGGCCGGGGGGGCGGGCACGGGGGAGTCCGTCCCCGGCGTGGGGGGGGGTTCGGGCAGGCGGGGCGGGGCGGGGGGGGGATGGAGGGGCCGGGGCGGGGGCTCCCCCGCCTACCCCGCACACAAAGGCCGCTCTCACCGTGCGCTCCCGGCTCCGCCGCGCCCCGCGCCCGCCGCCCGCCCGCCAGCAGCAGCAGCAGCAGCGGCAGCAGCGGCAGCACCGGCGGCGGTACCGGTACCGGCAGCCCCCGGCCGGGCCGCATGGTCGCTCCGCGCCGCTACCCCGCCATGGCCGCCCCGCCCCGCGCCGTGCCGCGCCGCGCGCCGGGCTCCACCTGCCGGAGCCGCCGGGCACGGCCGCGCGCGCCGCGGGCCACGCCCCCGGACACGCCCCCCAGACACGCCCCCAGACCCCGCCCACGGACACGCCCCCAGACCCCCCCCGGACACGCCCCCAGACCCCGCCCCCGGACATGCCCCGGCGTCGGCACCGCCCCCGGACACGCCCCCAGAGCCCGGCCCCCGCCCCTGGACACGCCCCTAGACCCCGACCCGGGCACTGACCCGAGCCCCGGGACTGACCCTGGGACCATCCCCGGACCCCCGGGACTGAGACCGGCACCGACCCGGGCCCCCGGGCCCCCGGCCCCTACCCCCGGCACCGCACCGGACCCCGGCACCGGGCCCCGGCACCGTACCAGGCCCCGGGACTGAGACCGGCACCGACCCGGGCCCCCGGCTCCCACCCCCGCACCGCAACGGTCCCCCGGGGTTGACCCTGGGACCACCTGGGCCCCCCGGCACTGGGCCCCGGCACCACACCGGACCTGGGATTGACCCCGGCATCATCCCGGACCACCGGGACCAGGCCCCGGCCCCGCACCGGCCCCCCGGGACTGACACCAGGACCAGCACCGGGACTGCCATCAGCCCTGGTACCGCACCAGCGTCCCGGCACTGACCCCCGCTACCGGTACCGGCATCCCAGGACTCACTCCCAGTACCACACCAGCATCCTGGCACTGGTCCCAGTACCGGCCCCCAGTAGCACACCAGCCTCCCAGCACTGGCGCCAGTACCCGGCACCGACACCCAGTATCACCACCAAGCCCCCAGCATTGGGACTGGCCCCGGCTCCCCGTACCAGCACCCATCCCACCATACTGGCACCGCCACCCTGGCACCACCCCCCCGGGGTACCCCAGCAGCCCCCCAGCCCTGATGCCCCATCCCCCCCCCCAGCACCCCGGGCGGATCTGACACCCCAGTACCACCCAGTACCACCCCAGCTCTGCACCCCCCCGGCACCAACCACCCTGATACCGACCCCCAGCACCGCCACCACCTCCCCCCCCCGCCCTGGCACCCACCCAGTACCAGCCCCCCCCCCGACCCCCACTTTCTGCCCCCCCAGCACCCACCCGCCAGAGCCTGCGCAGAGGCACACGGGCCCCTGGGGCACCCCAGAAGGCACACGGGGGTCCCCAAAAGGCACCCCCTGTCCCTATTCACCCCCGTGTCTGTCCTGTCCCCTCCCAGAGCCCCCCCCGTGGCGCAAGGTCCTGGGTGGGGGCACCCCCATGTCACCGCATGGGGACCACCATGGTGCCAGGCAGAGATTTATTGTCCAGGGGCAGCGGTGGGGTTCTGGGTCCCCCCGACACCCAGGGGTGTGGTGACAGGGGGCTGGGACAGGGGTTTGGGACAGGGGTGCTGGGACCCCCCGACACCCAGGGGTGTGATGGGGCTTGGGACGGGGGTGCTGGGCCCTTCCGGCACCCAGGGGTGTGGGGACACGGGGGCTGGGCTGGGGGACACACTGTGGGGTGGGGGCGCAGGGGGGCCCCAGGGCACCCCGCTAGCCCTGGGCACCCCCCGTCTCCGGGGCCTGGCCTGGCACCGGCTCCTGCCCGTCCTCCGGGCTGGGCGGCCGCGTCCGCTTGAAGAAACCCATCTGGAAGGGGGACGGGGTGACAGCCCACCCCGGGGACCCCACGGCATCACCCCATGGGACCCCACAGCGTCAGTCCCCAGGGACCCCACAGCATCGCCCCACGGGACCCCACGGCATCGCCCCACGGGACCCACAGCATCACCCCACGGGACCCCACAGCATCACTCCAGGTGCTGCCCCCCACCCCCCAGGGCTGGGTCCCCCACTTCATGGGTGCCTCCAGTGCCACCAAAGTCCCAGCCCCACGGCGGGGTGTCACCGGTGTCACCGGCACCCGCAGCCTCCCCGGCCCCGCCCACTCACCTTCCACAGGAGGAGGATGAGGAGGGTGAGGAGCAGGAGCCCGGCGAGGACCCCCACCACCACCCACCACACCGGCACGGCCCCCTCGCCCCCGGGGCTGGCGCGCATCACCTGGGTGACGGCCTGCGGAGGGACAGGTGGGTGACACCGCCACGCCACGACCTGTCCCCGCGTCCCCGCCGCCCGCGGCCGCCCTACCGTGGCCTCGCCGGCGGGCAGGACGCGGGGCCGGAGGCGGTAGGGCATGGCCGAGGTGTTGAACCAGGCTCGGGACTGGATGAGGAACTGCTTGAGGAGGTGTTCCTCCTGGGGACGGACGTGGGGACACGTGGGGACAGACATGGGGACACGTGGGGACGCAGAGGGACGCGTGGCGACGCGGCGTCCGGGGTGCTGGCAGCCAACACGGCGCCCGTGACCCCGCACCCAGCGTCCCCGCGGCTCCTCTCCACGGGTCCCCAGGTCCCGCTGGGCGGGGGGGGACACGGTGGGGACCCCCCGGGGACGCGGTGGCCCCCCGGGGCGGGTACCTGCTGCAGGGTCTCCATCCAGAGCAGGGCGCGGACGCTCACCAGCGCCCGCTGGTCCTTGGCCAGGCTGGGCACGCGGCAGGCGATGGCCACGCACGCGGCGCTGCCGCAGTCCTGCGCGACACGGCGGGCGTCACCCCGACCCCCAACCCTGGGGGGAAAACCCCCCCTCCCCACCCCAACCCGCACCCGTCGGGGGCTGCGGGACCCCCCCGCTCACCACGGGGATGGGGTCCTCCAGCCCGGCTCCCGGGGGGTCCTCCGCCGCCCGGCGCTCCCGGCGGTGGGTGCCGTTTCGGGGGGCTGCGCCCGTGGGCCGGGGGATCTCCAGCTGGGAGGAGATGGAGGTGTGGGGGGGGCACCGCCTTGGCACCCACCCATCGCCCGGTGGTCCGCGGGCAGCACCCTACCTGCTGGGGGTTGAGGGCGGGCGGGGGGGCGCAGGCCGTGCCCCCCTCGGTGCCCAGCTCCAGCAGGTAGAGCAGGATGCGGCCGCCCAGCCGGTGGGGGACGGCGAGGCGCAGGGTGACCCCGCTGACGGTGCCGGGACCCTTGTTGTGGAGCTGCGGGAGGGCGCAGCGGTGACGCCGGGGAGGGGTCGGCGGGGACGGACCCCCCCCACCCCGAGCACCCATGGGTGCAGCTCCCTACCTGGTAGACGTGCTCCACCTTGACGCCGTGGTCCTCCAGCCGCCGGCTGCCCTCCGCCCCGCGCCAGCTCGCGGGCAGCACCGTGGCGGCGGGCAGGGAGGTGCTGGCAGCAGAGGGGGGGTCAGTGTCCCCCCGTGTCCCCCCCCCCCCCCCCGGTCCCCAGTGACCCCCAGCCGCTCACCCTCGCAGCTCCATCACCGCCTGCACCTCCACGGGCACCGTCACGGACGCGTTGGCGGGGCGGGGGCTGTTCTTGCTGCGGGGACGCGACGCGGTGAGTTTTGGGGACGCGTCGGGGCCACCGAGCCCCAGGTGGGTGGGGGGCCGGGGGGGTGGCACGGTGTCACCTCCGCAGCTGGAGCTGGAAGGTGACGGCGTCGCCTGCGTCCTCCAGCCCGGACACGCTCAGCTCCAGGTCCACGGCGATCTGGGGGGCAGCGGGAGGGGGGGGTCACCCACCACCACCCCCCAGCCCCGACACCAGGGTGATGGGCTCAGGGGGGGACCACACCCGGGGGGGAACCCCCCCCCTCACCTGGGCACCCGCTTTCATGGGGTTCCCCAGCTCGCAGAGCACCCCGCGGCTCCCGTTCTCCTTCCTGGGGTTGCAGCTCGGCTTCTCCTGTCCCTGCGGGATGGGGACTCCTGCGGTGACACCTCCCGGACCCCCCGTCGCCCCCCCCCTCCCCCGAGCCGGGCACCCACCGGGACGCTGCTGCGGGCGGCCTGGTAGTGGGTGCCGGGGGGCAGCTGCACCCAGAGCTCGGCCTCGAAGGCGCCTTCGCCCGCGTTGCTGGCGCGGGCGCGCAGGGACAGGGCGGCCTCGGCGCCCACCAGCAGCCGCCGGCTGGGCCTGGGGACGCGGGGACACGGGGACAGGGCTGGCACCCCGGGGCGACGCCGGGCGCCCACCCGCGCCCAGCCCAGCGCTCACGTGTCGGCGGCCAGGCGCAGGTCGGGGACGCAGAGGTTGTCCTCGCCGCAGTCCTCCAGTACGATGTGGGTCTGGGGGGGGACAAGGGGGGGACAGGGGGACGGTGGGGACAGCTGGGGGTACTGGGGGGACATCCTGGGGAGGGATTGGGGACAGAGGGGACATCCTGAGGGATGCTGGGGACAGTGGGGGGCACAGAGGGGACATCCCAGGGAGGGACTGGGGACAGTGGGGAGTACTGGGGGGACATCCCAGGGAGGGACTGGGGACAGTGGAGGGTACAGAAGGGACATCCCAGGGGGGTGACTGGGGATGGTGGGGGGTACTGGGGGGACATCCCAGGGAGGGACAGGGGACAGCGGAGAATACTGGGGGAATGTCCTGGAGGGTGACTGGGGACAGAGAGGGGTACAGAGGGGACATCCCAGGGAGTGACTGGGGACAGTGGGGAGTACTGGGGGGATGTCCTAGGGGACTGACTGGGGACGGTGGGGGGTACTGGGGTGACAACCCAGGGAGGGACTGGGGACAGTGGAGGGTACAGAAGGGACATCTCAGGGGGGTGACTGGGGATGGTGGGGGGCACTGGAGGCCCCACCCGAGGAGGGAGCAGGGACAGCGGAGGGTACGGGGGGGACATCCCGGGGACAGCGGGGAGGGCAGGAGCCAGGGAGGGGTTGGGGACACTGGGGACAGGGGACGGGGGTGGCAGCAGGTGCCCCGAGCTGGGGGTGCCCCCGCGAGCCCCTGCCCAGCCGTGGGGACGTGCCCAGCCCGGGTGGCCTCGGCGGTGTCCCCAGCGCGGCCGCGTCCCCCCGTACCTGCGCCTGCACCAGGGTGTCCCCGTAGAGCACCAGCCCCGCGGCCCCCCCGGGCAGCGCCAGGCCCAGGCTCAGGGCCACCGGGCTCAGCTTGTCCCTGAAGTCCGACTCGTCCTGGGGACACCCGCGGGCAGAGCACCCCGCTGAGCACCCCGCACCCCGCTGTCCCCATCCCTGTCCCCACCCCTGTCCCCATCCCGGCCAGCGATGCCACTGTCCCCATCCCTGTTCCCCCACCCTCCTGGGGCTGAGGACGACATCGTCCCCATCCCTGTCCCCATCCCGGCCAGGGACACCTGTCTCCATCCTTGTCCCCATCCCAGCTGGAGATGCCGCTGTCCCCATCCCTGTCCCCATCCCAGACAGCAATGCCATTGTCCCTGACCCTGTCCCCCACCCTCCTGGGACTGGGGATCCCACTGTCCCCATCCCTGTCCCCATCCTGGCCACCGATGTCACTGTCCCCATCCCTGTCCCCACCCTGGCTGGTGATGTCACTGTCCCCAGGCCTGTCCCCCCCCTCCCGGGGCCGGGGACCCCCCGTCCCCCCGTCCCCCCCATACCCGCAGGTAGGCGGTGAGGTTGTGGCAGAGGGGGGGTGACCCCGGGGCCAGCGCCAGCGCCCCGCGCCAGGACGGCTGGTGGCCCCGCAGCAGCAGGACCCTCCGCGACAGCCGCGGCTTCAGCCGGTCCAGCTGCAGCTCGGCGTCCAGCTCTGGGGGCACAGCGGGCGGGGGGACACGGGGTGACACCCTGGTGACACCCCAGCAGTGCCACTTGTCCCCCTCCCCGGTGCCGCTGGCACTCACGGATGCTGGGGGGGATGTGCTGGCCCGTCACGCTGACGCACAGCACCACGGGGAAGCTGCGAGGGGGACAGCACCCGGGGGTGCTCAGGGACCTGTCGCTGTCCCCGGGCGCTGTCCCCACGCCGGCGGTGTCCCCGCAGTGGTGTCCCCACCGCGGTGTCCCCACCCCGGGGCTCACCAGCTGACGCGGGTGCCGGATTCGGGCAGGACGCAGTCCAGGACCTCGGGGTGCAGCCCGTCGGGGACGCTCAGCTGGGCCCGGGCCACCACCACGGGCTGTCCCCTGGGAGAGGGGACAGAGCTGAGGGGACAGGGGACAGCAGTAGGGACCCCCCGGGCTGTGCCACCGCGGGACGGGCACTCACCGGTACACGGCCACCTTGGCCGCCCCGTAAGCCCCCACCAGCAGATCTGCGGGGACAAGCAGGGGGTGGGTGACGGGGTGGTGGCAGCGGGGTGGCACGGCGGTGGCACGGCGGTGGCCGGGTGACAGGGCCCTACCCGGGTAGCCGTTGCCGTCCAGGTCAGTGGCACCGCGCAGGGCGAAGCCGAAGGCGGCCGGGCCGGGGAAGGGGCTGTCGAGGCGCTGGGTGGGCACCGGCGTCAACCCCTCGCTCTGCCCGCGGAAGATGAGGACCTGCCCGCTGCCACCGTCCCCACCCAGCGGGGCACCCACCGCCACGTCTGGGGACCGAGGGGACGTGAGAACCCACCGGGCTCCCCACCCCGGCACCGCCACCCGCCCGGCTGCCCCTGCCTCAGTTTCCCCAAGGGTTGAGGTGGGCACCGGAGGGTGGCGGTCCCCTGGCACAGCCCCCTGCCCCCCACCCCACGCCAGGCCGGTGTTACCCCCGTAGCCGTCCTTGTCCAGGTCCCCGAGGCTGGCGATGGCGGCGGCGAAGCGGCCGTAGGGGTGGGTGCCCGTCAGGGTCTGGGGGGGCCGGGTGAGGGGCCGCTGCCCCCCGCCCAGGTAGAGGTAGAGGCGTCCCACCTCGCCGCGCCGGGCCATGTAGAGGGGGGCACCCACCAGCACGTCGTCCCGCCTGCGCCCGGCGCGGGGGTCAGCGTCCCCGGGTCCCAGGGGTGCGCCAGGCGGGGGGCAGCACCCTAGGGTGGCCCCGGGGTGGGGGGGACACACACAGTCCCGGCTCTCACCCGTCCCCGTTGACGTCGGCCACTGCCACCGTGTGCCCGAAGTACGATGCCACCTGGGAAGGGGCAGGGTGGGGGGGTGGCACCGGGGTGGGGGGGATGCGGCGGGTACTGGGGAGCCATGGGGTGGGGGTGCAGGGGGGCTGGGGAGCGCTGGGGGGACAGCCGGGAGTGGGGGGTGACGGGGCGATGGGCAGGGTGGCAGCGGGGAGCCGTGGGGTGTGGGAAGGGGGCGGTGGGGTCAGGGGGGCAGTGGGGGTGCCGGGGGGGGTGCCGGGGGGTGCGGGGGGCACCTGCTCGCTGGCGATGCCCCGCAGCCGGAGCAGGGTCCTCCTCACGCTGAAGATCTCCACCTGCCCAGAGCAGCCTCAGGCCCCGGCCCCGCGGTGCCACCCCGGGGTGCCCGGCCGCAGCGGTGTCCCCACCGCCGGGCACCCCCTCCCAGCCGGGCAGCGGCACCACTCACCTCACCCCTCGTGTTGCTCTTGTTGGGGACCCCCACCACGTACTCTGTGGGGGGCGAGAGCCCTGAGTGACCCCGCCGTGGCGTCGGGGTGGGCATGGGGGCACGGGGATGGGCATGGGGGCACAGGGATACCCCTGGCACTGGGGTGGGCATGGGGGCACGGGGATAAACCTGGTGCTGGGGTGGGCATGGGGCACAGGGATGGGCATGGGGGCACGGGGATGGGCATGGGGGCACAGGGATACCCCCAGCACTGGGGTGGGCATGGGGGCACGGGGATGGGCATGGGGGCACAGGGATACCCCCAGCACTGGGGTGGGCATGGGGGCACAGGGATGGGCATGGGGACACGGGGATGGGCATGGGAGCACAGGGATAAGCCTGGTACTGGGGTGGGCATGGGGGCACGGGGATACCCCTGGCATTGGGGTGGGCATGGGGGCATGAGGATGGGCATCGGGGCATGGGGATACCTCTGGTGCTGGGGTGGGCATGGGGGCACGGGGGTGGGCATGGGGGCACGGGGGTGGGCGTGGGGGCACAGGGATGGATAGGACTCCTGAGCTGGCACAACCCGTGTCAAAGAGCCCTTGGGAGGGGGGGGCACCCCAGAACTCAGGGGTGCCCGGGCCCCCACGCCCGCCTGGCCCTACCTTTGGTTTCGGGATCGCCATCGAACTCGCCCACGGCCACCGAGTACCCTGCAGGGAGACGGGCACCGGTGACGCCCGCCGTGCCCTGGCACGAGCCGGCTACGGGGCCGGGCTGCCCCACGCCCACCGCTCACCCCGGTACCCATCGTCGTAGTCCGTGGACATCTGCTCCTCCGTGGGACGCCCCGGGCGCCCCGGCCACAGCAGGGACGTGCCATGGAAGCGGGTGAGGATGGCATCCACCTCCACCACGTACAGGAGCCCTGGGGGACAGCGGGGCGGGCGTCAGCGCTGACAGGGCACCCGCTGGCACCCACCTCGGGCTGCCCGTGCCGCTGAGGGTGGCACGTCCAGGGGTGCCCCATCCTGGGTGCCCTCCTCCTGCCGTGCCCACCCAGAGGTCGGTGTCCCGGGACCAGCCGGCCCGGGCGGCAGTGCCCGGCGGCAGCACTCACCCATGAAGTAGTACCCGCCGGGGGCACCCAGCACCAGCGTGCCGTCCTGCCGGGTGAGCTGGCGTCAGCGTCCACCCTGGGGGACCCCCTCCTGGCATCCCCACCTCAGCATCCCCCTCCCTGGCAGCTCCCACCCAGTTATCCCCCACCTCAGCATCCCCCTCCCTGGCATCTCCCACCCAGTTATCCCCCACCTCAGCATCCCCCTCCCTGGCATCTCCCACCCCACCCAAGCACCCCCCACCCAAGCACCCCCCACTCGAGCATCTCCCCCCACCCAAGCATCCCCCTCCCTGGCATTTCCCACCCTGGCATCCCCACACAAACATCTCCCACCCAAAAATCTCCCACCCAGTTATCCCCCCCCAAGCATCCCCTATCCAAGCATCCTCCTCCCTGGCATTTCCCACCCTGGCATCTCCATCCCAGCATCTCCCACCCAAGCATCTCCCACCCTGGCATCCCCCACCCAGCATCTCCCACCCAAGCATCTCCCACCCAGTATCCCCCACCCAAGCATCTCTCAGTTCTCCCCCACCTAAGCATCCCCCACCTCAGCATCCCTCTCTCTGGCATCTCCTACCCTGGCATCGCCACCCCAGCATCTCCCACCCAGTTATCCCCCACCCCAGCATCTCCCACCCAGTATCCCCCACCCCAGCATCTCCCACCCAGTTATCCCCCACCCCAGCATCTCCCACCCAGTATCCCCCACCCCAGCATCTGCCACCCAGTTATCCCCCACCCCAGCATCTCCCACCCAGTATCCCCCACCCCAGCATCTGCCACCCAGTTATCCCCCACCCCAGCATCTCCCACCCAGTATCCCCCACCCCAGCATCTGCCACCCAGTTATCCCCCACCCCAGCATCTCCCACCCAGTATCCCCCACCCCAGCATCTGCCACCCAGTTATCCCCCACCCCAGCATCTCCCACCCAGTATCCTCCACCCCAGCATCCCCCACCCAAGCATCCACCACCCAGTTCTCCCCCACCCAAGCATCTTCCAACCCAGCACCGCCCGCCCTGGCATCCCCATTCCAGCATCCCCACCGCTGGCACCCCCAGCCCGACACCCACACCCAGGTACCATCCCAGCTACACCCTCTGCATCCCCGTGGGCACCCCCGGGCCCCCCCCCGAGCACCCCGAGCCCCCCCCTCTCACCGGGGCGACGGCCGCGCTGAAGCCGATCTCGCAGTAGCGCATGTCATAGGCTGCGGGCGCAGGGCAGGGTCAGAGCGGCCAAGAGTGGGGGGCACCCGCCAGCCCACCGCCCGCCCTCACCGTAGTGGCTGTCGCGGTAGGTGCTGGCCATGAGCTGGCTGCGGCACGGCGAGAACCACGCGACGCGGCGCAGCGCGGCGTCACCCACGAAGCAGGCGCCCGTCGGGGTGCGGAAAGCCTCGTGCTGCCGGTCCACGGCGTTCCAGTGCTGCAGCGGGGCGCAGGCCTGGGGACGGGGACGGGGACCGGGTGGGTGCCCGCCGCCCGAGGGTGCCCACCCACCCGCCGCTGCACCCACCACCAGTTTGCCGTCCCAGCTGGTGACGGACGCCCCGAGCCACTGGTGAGATTTGTAGGTGTGGAACCTCAGGGTGCCGCGTGTCTCCGTCTCGTCCCCTGTGGACATGGGAGAGGGGGACTGTGCCGGTGGGTGCTCCCCGCCGCGCCCACCCATCGCCCCACGGCCCCCACGCACCCGCGGCGTCGATGGGGAGGGGGTGGCAGGGGGTCTCGCCGGGGGGCCAGGAGCAGAGGAAGACGGCGCCGGGCTGGGTCACGCCGGGCTGGGAGGTGTTGGCGCGGGGTGCGCCCACCGCCACGCTGGGCCTGGGGTGGGCGCAGGGGGTGTTGGGGGGGGGCACACATGGGTGCCGAGCCCTGCCCCAGCCCCCCCCGGTGTCTCCCTACCCGCCCTCGGTGGTGTGAAAATCCAGGGCGAAGCCGAAATAGCTGCCGGGGGGTCCCTCGTAGACGGCGGGGGGGTCCTGGAGGAGCCGCAGGGCGGGGGTCCAGCGCAGCCCCCCGAGGAGCCCCAGGGCCCGGAGCAGGGCGGCAGCACCCGCCATCGCCAGCCCGGAACGCGGCCGCAGCCCCGGCCCAGCCCGGCGTGTCCCCCGCTTATCTGGGGGGACGCAGCTGGGGGCGGGGGACACGGGAAGGGCCCCCCCGTCCCCACAACCTGGGGTGTGGGGGTGCGGGGGGTCAGTGCCAGCGGGGGACACGGCCGGGGCTCGGGGGGACACGGCCATGGCGGAAGCGGCACAACCGCCTGCGCCCACCGCGCTCCTCCCGCCTGCCTTCGCCCCGTCCCCTATCTCGGGGTGCAGGCGGCCGCGGCCCGGCCAGCGGAAACGCGGCGGGGAGGGGGCACCCCGCGGGGCCTCGTCCGTCGTCCCCAAGGTCCCCTCGGGAGCCGGCACAGGGCAAGGGACGCCCGGCTCCCCGCTGTCACCCTGCCAGCACCGGGCGCTGCCACCCAGCGCGTCCCCCCGCCCAGGGCAGGGGCACCCCGAAAGCCTCCCCGGGGGGCGAGCAGGGCTGGGGCGGCCCAGGCACCCAGCACCAGTGCCACCAGTGCCACCAGTGCCACGCAGGGCAATAGCAAGGGGACGGGTGCTGGGTGGGGGGCCAGCCCGCAGCCGGGGGTCCCCGTCCTTGGCGGGGGACAAGCGCCCCGGCCCAGCCCTGCTGCGAGGCCCATGGGAGCCACGCATCCCAAACCACGGGTCCCCTTCGGCTTCACCCCCTCGGGGATTAATTAAACGCACTCAATTAACGCCGGGGGCTCCTCTGGCCCACCCAGAGCCGGTGGTGGGCGAGGCTCGGGAGCACCCCGCTGCGAGCCAGCCCCCCGCGCCGAAACGGGGGGTTCACAGCTTTAATCTCACCCAGAGCTGGGGTGGGAAGCGGGGCAGGGGCCGCGGGGGGCACAGGGGGTCCTGGCTGTGCCCAACGCTGGGGCTGAGCCCGCGCCCTTGGGGGGTCCGGAAGGGTCTGGTGGGAGGAGGGTGCAGCAAGCCCACCCCCAGCTCTGTTTCTCTCCCCCATCCAATTCCTTCTTCCCCATTTCTACCAGGCTCCCCGGCACCATCCACCCGGCCAAGCGCCCCCAGGGCCCCCAAAAGAGGAGAGCCCGGGCACGGGGGGCACACCCCGCACCCCAACCCTGGCAGGGCTCAGGGCTTCCAATCTTCATCCTTCAGCCAAGTGAGGATGATCAGCTACGAGAGCAGCGCCCGGGCTCCTCACCAGCAGCACCCGCCGGCCCTGCGGCGTGCGAGCCCCAAAGCCGCAGCGGGTCAGGAAAGGAGTTTCTCTGAGGGCTCCTTCCCAAAATAACGTCCTTCAAAAAAACCCAAAATTCAGCGTACATTTTCTCCGTACCCAGCTCAGTGCCTCCTGAGCCAAGAATTCCCATTAAAAGCAGCTTCACTCGACGCTCCCCGCGCCTCATGCCGGTATTTTGGGAAAAAGGCCCGGGTTCCACCGCCGGCGGGCACAGGAGCTCCGAGCCAGCTCACGCAACCACGCGTTTGTTTTTTTTTCCACAAATCATTGGTTTATTAGAAAGGTGTTTTTTCCCCTCATTTTACAGCATATATATATATTTATAGATATATCTTTTGTGACAAAGTTAAATACAATCTGTTTATGCTTGTTAAGTAATGATCGGTTAATTATTTTCAGCACTGTTCTGGAAGCCAGCCCCCCGCCGGCAGCGCGAAGGGTGCCAGAACACGCACGCTGGATCTAGAAGCTAACGAAGCTCAGCACTGAGACGTTAACACTGTGTTCTGTTAATTATTTACAGAGAAATGGAATCCCTTTTTTCGACCGCTGTGTTTCAGTCCAACCTGCCCAAACGCTGAGTTTCTCGTCTGCCGAGTGAGGAAGCTGGGAGTTCCCGATCCTCTGAATCTCCCGGGTGCCCGGGGAGGGGACAGGGACGCCCGGCAGCCAGCACGTGCTCCGTGTCCCCCGGCCGCCCGCCTGCTCCGCACGGTGCTCCGGAACCGCTGCGACACGCGGAGGGCCTGAACGCGGACCAGCCCGGGCAGCAGCAACGCGCCCTGCGGAGCTGGGGGACGGAGCAGCCCCCGGGTGGTGTTCGCTGCAGCCAGGAAGGCAGAAACCCTCATGGCTCTCCCCGGGCTTCGCCCCGAGCGCCTCGCGGGGCAGCGGGGCAGGGTGCTGCGGGTCTCCCTCCGCCAGCCTGCAGCGAGCCACGCAGCCCGGCTGCGCTGCCAGCGCCCGTTCAAACACGGGGTGCGGGGGGAGAAAAAAGGGGGCAGAGGGGTTATTTTCTACTCTGGGAGACCACCCAAACTCCTGCCGCTCCCGAGCCTGCCTCCAGTGTCGGTTCCTGCCGGCAGCTGCCCAGCGGGACGCGGAGCGCGCCCAGCTGCTTCCCCCGCCACGCCGTGGGCTGTCACCGCTGTGGGCCACGCACCTCGCCTGGGCCAAGGCTCACATTCCTTTCCGTCTGCAAAATGCTAAAGGAAGTTGGCTTATTTTACATGTTATAGTACATAAAAACTTCAAAAATACATGAGCTTGGTAAAATATACATGCTTCGTCGCTTTGCATCTAGCTGGAACTAGAAAGTGGAAGCTTTACAAGGGTCTCATTTCACCTACAGCAAACATATTTACACAAAAGCCACCAGGACGAGTACCACTGAAAGAACGGGCCGTAAAAAATATTATTGCAGTATACTACAAATGTAACCTTTTTATATGAGCTACAAAAAGCAGCATCTTTGTTTACAGAGTTCAGTGCAATTCTTTCCATTAAAAAAAAACTCCCATAAATTAATAAGGAAACCATCAGTATCACAGAGGGAAGAAGACACTTCACACACCCCGGCCGCTCTCCCCGTCCTCTGTATTGCTTCAACTCCTAAAGGGATTTTCCTTCTCTCGCATCCCAGCGCCTCTTTGCCAACACCACAACAGATGGGAGCCAGAGTGACATTTTTTGAGCAGCCAAAGCCCAGACTGACCCCACGCAGCGAACCGAGGGCGTGTCTCCAGTGCAGGGTGCCCCGTGGGCGCAGGCCTCGTGCAGGAGAACGCTAATGCAGGATGGAGAGGGGTCGGAGCTCGGAGCACACGCGCGGCTCCTCGCTTCAGCTCTAAGATCAGACCTTGCTTCCACCTTCGCTGCTCCCACCAAGATAAAAATCCCCAAATATGCAGCGGTAGGGTGCCAAGAAATCTCCTGTAATGCCTGAAAACTGGTACTGGCCCAGCCAAACCAAGAGTGGTACCGCCCTTCCATCGCCCTCCTCACCAGGAGCCCCAGCTGTCAGTTACCGAACGCTTCATCACTGATTGCGAGCCAGATCCAATCATGCTGACCATTTTAATTAGACGACCTCATTAAAAGGATTTTGAGAGACCTATTAGTGTGTGTGAAATCTCATTTATCATATACAAGGTGGCAGAAGGCAGACGACCAAGTGTACGAACCCAGGGAACACAACGCCCTTCCAAGCGCCTGGCCGGGCTACGCGTGAAACGGTTCTTGCAGGACAGAGCGCTGCTACGTGCACGCAGGCGTGGGGACACGGGACCGTCCCTGGTGGTGGATCTACACAACGCTCGCAAACCGACCCGCCGCCTGCTGCTGCCCTCCAGCCTTCCGCTTCTTTGGCTGCTGAAGAGTGAAAGGAAATTCTCCGGCCTCACCTGCCAGCTGGATCAACTTCAACCCCTTCCCAAAACGCAAAATATTCTCCTTCCGCTCAGGTTACTTCGTTTTGTCCTTCATGTGCCGTGACTGGGTGGATGCTGCAAGTCCTGTCCTGAGAAAATGGGGTGCAGCAAAGGGTGCAGATGCAACGCCGTGGCGGCCGCGGCGGCAGCAGGTCTCGGGGCGAGGAGGGTGGGATAAAGAGCGTGAGGAACCGGGTGAAAAGTAAAGGGCCCCGGATGGATAGCTGACGCCGGAATGATGTGGATGGGGTGGCTGGCTAGAAACGTGGCGGGGTGCCCTGGAATAATCGAGTGGGTCAAGTGGGATAACGAGATAGGAGTCAGGTGGGGCTGGGGTATGTGATGAACCTGAGCGAGCGGCTGGGGATGGGGGTGAGGGTGAATGCCGATGGCAGCGGCGGCCGCGGCAGCGTGGTGCTGCAGGATGGCGTGCTGCACGGTGGTGATGGAGGTCGCCGATGCCGCCGCCGGCTGCTGAATGTGGATGGGCTGCAGGGCAGGCGCCGCCGGTGCCAGGGCCGCCGAGGCGGGAAAGGCCTTGACCTGCTTGGCCAGGAGCTGCTGCTGAATGTGCTGCTGAGCGGCCTGCTGCAGCTTACTGTATTTCTCCATTTCTTCGGGCGTAAAAGTGATCGGCTGGCTCTCGAGCGGCGCTAGAGAGGAATCTTCTCCTCCTTCCCGATCCCCTTCGATGCTGGGCTCCCCGCTCTGAGGCACGTAGCCAGGAAAGTGCTCGACATCTGGAACCAAGGGCATCATGTTGGTTTCCACCGGGACCGGCTGGCTGCCCCTGTCCATGGGTTCTAGCCCATCACCATCGCTCGGATCCGAGAGGAAGTCGTGCGGCATAACCAGATCTCCAGAACCAAAGCACTCAGGGAGCGCCGGCGCTTCAAGGGGAATGGACGGCATCTCCACGGCAGGTTCATCACGTTTCTGCTCATCCAGGGGTTTGTCCTGAATTACCATCACCACTTCTTCCAGGAGAGACTGGCCGGCCAGCTGAGCCTCCTCAAGGCCTTGGGAAACATCCTCGGAATCCGACAGCTCTTGCTCCTCGCCCCTCTCCAAACCAGAGTCTTCGTATCTTTTGGCGTTTGGTTTCCGAACGGTGGGCAGTTTCCCAATCAAGGGGAGAACCGGTTTGTTGCCTAAGGAAGGAGGAAGTTTCGGGCCAAAGTAGCCCTGGGGAGGATCTTTGAGCTTTATGCCCACCTTGTTGGCCCCTGCCATCATCTCATCAGCGAGGCAGGGCTTCTTCTCGACCTTCCTGGATTGAACCTTTTCCAGGAGAAGCTTTGCAGTGACGGAGTTTTTCTCCTCTGGGCTGCAGTCACCTTCCGAGGCCCTCCCCGTGCCAGAGCCGCTGCTGTTTTGGGAGAGCGAGCCAGATCCTTTCAGATCCTCTCCTTTGCCGTCCTCTTTCTTCAGCGAGGATCCTTCACTTCGGCCTGTCTGGAAATAGTGAGGAGACTGCGAGCGATAGATTTTGGACCTGATGAAGTCTCTTCTCCCGGACCTCCTCTCCTCGGGGCTCTCATGGCCTCGAGAGCCCTTTCGCGAGAGAGACCTCTGCGAGTGGCTCCTCGCACTGCGGCTGCGATCCCTGCTATAGCTGCGGCTCCGTTTCCAGCTGTGACCCGTTACGCTTCGGCTTCTCCTCTTGCTCCGACTGCGGCTGCAGCTGCTGCTGCGTGTTCTGCCCCGGCTCCTTGTCCTTGACCTACCTCGAGGGTGGGTTCGGCTCCTGCTTCGACTCCTCGACCTGCTCCTGCTCGAGCTGTAGTCATCCTCAGAAGAGGAGTACTTGCGCCGCTTCGATCTGTGATTTGAGCTGTTGTAGTCCGAGTCATCCTCCGAGTCGTGGGACCGCTTCGAGTGGCACCTCGAGTGGTCACTGTAATCGCTGTAGCTGTCGTCGGAGTAGCTTCTCCGACGGCTGTACCGGCTGTGGTCCGAGGAGGCATCGGAGCTGGTCGAGTAGGACCTGGGAGAGGAGAGCTCCCGCCCCGACCTGGAGTGGCTCCGGGAGCGGTCGCTGCCGGAGTCGTAGTCGTCGCTGTACTGCGAGGGGGATTTCTGCCGGCAGTGCTTCCTGTGAGCGCCCTCGTCGCTGTCGTAGTCCCCGCTGCTCTGCCGGCTCCTGCGGCTGGGCCTGCCCAGGGACGGAGCCGGGCACCGTCTCCTCGGAGCAGGCAACTGCTGCAGCTCAGCCTTGTGTTTTTTGCTGCCATGCTCTTGGCAGGAGTTACCACCATCCTCTTTTTTACCGCTGCTTCCCTCTTCGGCAGACAGAGACTTCCTCTGGGACTCCTGAGAGCACCGCTTCTTCTTCGGGAAATGGCTACAGTCTTCAGGCAGTTCGGTTTTCAGCGCCCGTTCCGATTCAGTAAAAAGAGAGGATTTGCCTTTTTTGTGCCTGCGCCTTCTCCGTTTCCTGGGTTTCTCTTCCCCCAGGTCAGCTTTTCGGCCCTTCTCGTCAGCTTCCTCCTTGTGTTTACGTTTGTGTTTGCTGGACTTTTTGTGCTTCTTTTTCTTTTTGTGTTTATGGGATCTGCCAGATCTATTCTTACTGGTTATGCTTCTGCCACTGTCCTCTCCCTCTCCCTTACTAACACTTGCCAAACTGGACTCCTGCTTGTTCTGGGAGCCACAGGTGGACAGAGATTTGTTATCCATTTTTAGAGCAGAGCTGTTGGCTAGGCCTTCTGCCTCCCTGGGTTTGCTTATCTCCCCAGATTCTGTGCTCTGAACGTTTTCTTTGCAAACACCCCCCGGATCCTTGGATTTCTCTGCCCCTTTACCTTTAGCATCTTTGTTGCGAGAGAGCTTGAAATCAAAATACAGGGGGTTACAACTGTATGAAACAGACGGTTCTGCTTTGGTAAATATGAGCAGCTCTGAAGGCCACTGGAGAGTCGTGCTCTCATCTTTACTCAGAACGGGAAAAAAAGGTCCTGTCGGATGCTTTGGTCCTTCAGTGGCATCTTTACAGCCCGAGCCAGGCTGAGCCACTTCTTTAGTAGTGTCTGGCTCGGGGAGATTGCTCCCTGCAAGACGCTTGCTCTCCTGCATGCTCGCACTTTCTGGGACTTCTTTCAGTTCTGTTTTGCTCTGCTGAGCTGCAGTGTCAGTAGTACTCTGCTCCTTCTGCTGCCCCGCGCCCTCGGCAGCCTTCTCCGTGTGCTTGCCGGGTTTGGGTTTTGGAGAATTACCCTTTTTAACTTCATGCGTAGTTTTTTTGTTCACATTTTCAGCTTCCATTTGTTCAGTAGACTTCATGAAAAGCAGGAATTGAAAATTAGGCTTTACTTTACAATGGGCTGGGGGAATATAGTGATAGTATTCCGGTTCAACTGCCATTGGTCCTTCTTCTCGTCTCATCTTTTTTAGTTTAGATAAGGTAGTGGCTAGAGACCCGCTATCTTTGTCATGCTGGTCATCTTCCTCCGCCTTGCCATCAGAATTATTTGTGCTTTCGCCCTCGCCAGATTTCTGCAAGCTCCCTGCATCTGAAGACCCTCTCTCATCACCTTTTGCTCCATCAGTAGAACCTGATTCTTCTACTTGGTCCTTGAAAACAGAAGCTATGGTCTCAAGTTTTACCGGAGTCTTCTTGGCAAACGAAAACGACACGCCTATCTTCTGCAGGGGAGTTCCCAAAGCACTCTTGATGCCAAAGCTGATGGCTTGCGCTGTCTGGATGGGCATTTGGCTCGGCATAACAGTGCCACCGACCTGCCCAGTGTTCAGGAAACCTCTGTCCATAGTCATCTCTGTGGCTTGGCCAGAGGTCACCTGCATGAAAGAGCTGCTGTTGGCTGCAGAATCGTCATCATCTCCACCTTCCTCATCCACGGCCACCGTGGTGGTTCTGAACATGGGTCCACTTCCAGGAGCACTGTATGAGCAAGTTAAAACAGAGAAAACAGTTGACTGCCAGTTGTATACCTCTGGTTTCACGCCTGATCTAAAACAATCTCGTACCCATTTCAAGTACTCTTATATTCAGAAATACACATTAAAATAGCGTTAAGTAGCCATTTAGTATTATTAAAAAATTCATATAACAGAATAAAAGTAGTATTGGTGGATAAAGCAATTTTCGGATGCTCTGGACTACCAGTTTAGTGAATTAATTCCTACCAAAACCACAGCAAGAGGCCCAACTTCAGCGTGAAGCTTTGCCCTCAAAACTCGAGCAGGATTACAAGAGCAAGAAGGCCAGCGCAGCGAAGGGCCGCAGTCCCGTGCAGGACTCTCGCACACACGCTCCCCGAGCGCTCAGGGATCACCTGCACTCACCATTCAGGCTGCCTTCTCTGTTCAGCCAGTTCGTGTAGACGCCGGAGGGCCTTCTCCTGCTTCCTTTCATCTTTACGTGATCTTGAGGAGACATTGCGAGCAAATTCCCTTTGCTTGAGATCTTTCAACCTCTGAGGCAAAAGAAAGGAGGAACAGATTAGATAAAAGCGGTTTGTGGTGAAGTGTCCAAAAGCATCTCTTTGCTGTAGCACTGGAAAGTACGCTTTCAAGGCCCTCCCCAGGAACGTTTATTGAGCTAGGATGGAGCAACAGCATCTTAGCTCAACAAACCAATGGAGCACATTGCCGTCCTCCCAGGAGCTAAACGAAGAGACAACTGCTGATCACTTTTGGCTACGACTCCAAGTCTGCGTATATACATTTCCAATCAACACTACTGTTTTCTTTAGCATGTACAATAAAGCTGATTTCAAAGCAACAAGCAAATTCTGGAAGGAAAAGGAAAAAAAAGACTGTTTAATTTGCTGCTTTTGCAGGGTGCAAATGTACATGACAAACAGTGCATGACAGAAGTCTTAATAGCATGGGCCAAAGAACAGAAAGGGATTAGCTGGTGCAAGAGAGTTACCCAGGTATTATGTCTTACAAAAGCAATGTACAAATTACATTGGAGAAGGTGCCAAAAATCCCATGCAGATGATTCCGGTAAGCAAATAAATAATGCAACATACACCACAAACAGTTACTTGCTTTCCTGACAGTAGTTCTGTGACGGCCTCTCAGGGAACAAAATGCCCTAAAATGCAGTGGGGTCTTTGGGGGTTTAATATTCTAGCAGGCAGAAACACTAAGTTCCCCAGAAATCTTATCATAGGAGGAAGTAAACCCAAACCCAAGGAATTTCAAATATCATAATGCCACTGAGGAAATCTAGGTATCCAATTCTAATAGCAAACATCCAAGACTTCAGAAAATTTCTGGAAGTCCTTGTCTCAAAGCACTAGGATAAGAGGCTGCTGTTTCTCCTTTGAATACATGTGAAAATTTACAAGGCACTTTGTTACGGTGTTATACAGAAGTTTCAGTTACAGAAAGCAGAGAGAAAGACCTCTACCATCTTAAGGGATTCATTTTTCTTTTTTTGGTGCATGATTTGAAACCCTTTCAAAAGGCCCGATTCCAGAAAGCATCACATGCCCAGCTTTTGACAAAGTTTCATGTTGTCTGGGTATTTCATGCAGGGCCTGAAAGACTAGCAGTACTCAAAGCAGACAGTCACTTTGAAAAAAATCCTTCTACAAGACGTACAAATCCTTGGTGAATTCTAAATACACCTTCCGGCTGGCTCTGCCTCTTTAACGGAGCCAAGTCGGACCGGTACACACAGAAACAGTGGATGTGGAAACTAACCCCAAGTTCACATGAGAGGAACTGAAGCTGGCCCAATGTAAAGAGAACATTGCTTTGTGAAAAAGGGGAAGATTCGACAAGACAGAGGATTCTCTTACCTAATCATATTTACTAAATGTGGTTGAGCGTTATCAAAATCAGAGGGGAGGACACACAAAGAAGATACAGCTATAGACACCAGTAGAAAGAAACTCACTCTCGTGATCTGGACTCCAAAATTAGAAGGGTTTGCTTTCAATACATCAGCTGAAAACGTCACATCACAGAAAAAAAAATAAAAATATAACAAGAGTGGAAGAGAGAGAAAAGAAAACAAACAAGCATTACTAGACAGGCTCTCGGTGTGTCTGCGAGCTATTCTACGGAGAAGGAGCGGAGCCAGCGAAGCTACGGGACCGAGCTCAGGGAGTCCGGAGCAGCAGGGGGACGCACGTACACACACACACACGGACACAGCAATGATCCCACCTGGAACCACAGAGCTACTTTCACCAGGACAAGTAAAGGGCTCAAGGGTTTTGTGGTGTATGTTAAACGTTGAATAGTAAATTTTTTTTTTTTGAGAGGGAGGGAAAAAAAAAACCTGGACTAGGCAATGCTATCAGCTTTTTCATGCTGATTTAAAAAGCACATCTAAAATGCTCCAGGAAGCGAAAGTCGCCAACAGCTGACCAAACTATTCAACTGGGGCTTGATGCCAAGTCTCTAGATCACTCATCCATTTGGAAAAAAGTATGACCCAGCTATTTACAACAGACATGAACTGTGACCTTTTACTTTAAAGAGGAAGGTACAACGGTGCACTCGGAGACCCACCTCCACCCCCCAGCCTTAAAGCATCTCCCGTGAAATAGAACGGGCTCCAAGCCTGTTGATAATGATGCAGCTGCCCATGATGCAATCCTGCCTTCACTACAACGGACATTTTTTCATGAAAACAGAATTAAATGCTCATTTCCTTAAATGCTGACCTTTCTGTGTCCCTGATCCCCAAAGCCTCCTGCTCTCTTACTGTTTACCACTTCTAAATTAGAAGCATTGAAGCAATATTCAATATTGGGGGGAATATTGCCACCACGGATGAGGAAAAGGCTGAGGTACTTCATGCCTTCTTTGCCTCCATCTTTAACAGTCAGACTGGTTATTCCCAGGCTAGTCAGCCTCCAGTGCTGGAAGCTAGGGAAGGAAAGCAGAACAAACCTTCCACAATCCAGGAGGAAGCAGGTAACGACCTGCTGTGCCACCCGGACGCTTACAGTCTATGGGGCCGGATGGGATCCACCCATGAATGCGGAGGGAGCTGGCGGAGGAGCTGGCCAAGCCACTCTCCACCACCTATCAGCAGCCCTGGCTAACAGGGGAGGTCCCAGATGGCTGGGGGATCGCCAGTGCAACACCCATCTACAAGAAGGGCCGGAAGGAGGATCCCGGGAACCACAGGCCTGTCAGCCTGACCCCGGTGCCGGCGGAGATTACGGAGTGATTCATCCTCAGTGCGCTCACCGGGCACGTAAAGCACAACCAGGGGATCAGGCCCTGCCAGCATGGGTTCATGAAAGGCAGGTCCTGCTTGACCAACCTGATCACCTCCTATGACCAGGTGACCCGCCTAGTGCATGAAGCAAAGGCTGTGGATGTTATCTACCTGGACTTCTGTAAGGCCTTTGACACTGTTCCCCACAGCATCCCCCTGGAGAAGCTGGCTGCCCATGGTTTGGATGGGTGTGCTCTGCGCTGGGTAAAGAACTGGCTGGATGGCCGAGCCCAGAGAGCGGTGGTGAATGGAGTTAGATCCAGCTGGTGGCCGGTCACGAGTGGTGTTCCCCAGGGCTCAGTTTTGGGTCCGGTCTTGTTTAACATCTTTATCAATGATCTGGATGAGGGGATTGAGTTTGCAGAGGACACCAAGCTGGGTGGGAGTGTCGAACTGCTTGAGGGTAGGAAGGCTCTGCAGAGGGATCTGGGCAGGCTGCATCGATGGGACGAGGCCAGCCGTATGAGGTTCAACAAGGCCAAATGCTGGGTCCTGCACTTGGGACACAGCAACCCCATGCAACGCTCCAGGCTTGGGGAAGAGCGGCTGGAAAGCTGCCCAGCAGAAAAGGACCTGGGGGTGCTGGTCCACAGCCGGCTGAGCATGAGCCAGCAGCGTGTCCAGGTGGCCAAGAAGGCCAAAGGCATCCTGGCTTGGATCAGGAATGGTGTGGCCAGCAGGAGTAGGGAGGGGATCGTGCCCCTGTACTGGGCACTGGTGAGGCCGCGCCTGGAGTGCTGTGTTCAGCTCTGGGCCCCTCACCACAAGCAGGACATGGAGGGGCTGGAGCGTGTCCAGAGAAGGGCAGCGAGGCTGGGGAGGGGTCTGAAGAACAAGTCTGATGGGGAGTGGCTGAGGGAGCTGGGGCTGCTCAGTCTGGAGAAGAGGAGGCTGAGGGGAGACCTTATCACTTTCTACAGCTACCTGAAAGGAGGGTGTAGTGAGGGGGGTGTTGGTCTCTTCTCCCAGGTAACGAGCGATAGGACGAGAGGCAATGGCCTCAAGTTGCATCAGGGGAGGTTTAGACTGGATATTTGGAAAAATTTCTGTACTGAAAGAGTGGTCAGGGACTGGACCAGGCTGCCCAGGGCAGTGGTGGAGTCCCCATCCCCGGAGGGGTTCAAAAAACGTGTGGATGTGGCACTTGAGGACATGGTTTAGCAGGCATGGTGGGGTTGGGGTGACGGCTGGACTTGATGATCTTAGAGGTCTTTTCCAATCTATGATTCTAAGTGAACTACCCTGATGCGCTGCAACTCTGGAATACGCAAGTTCTAGCTACGCTGGCTTCTGTGCCTTTTAAGACAATAAACCACTAACCATGGCTTCAAGAGTGCTGAGAATTCATTACTCCCCAAATTGGGGAAATCTTTGCTGATTTTACAAAGGACTCTCAGACCTCAAGGCTGAGTTTCTTTTTGTTGCACAGGGGCCAGAAGGAAGAAGGGTCTTGCTGCGTATGCACAGGATAGAAAAGCTGCAGAACAGCCCCATGCCATCTCCTTGGAAAGGCAAAATACGGAACACAACGTAGCCCAGCATCTTTGACTGACCACAAATGACACATCTACCATCAGAAATGATTTCTCAGGTTTGCAAGGAGCCGACTTCCAAGAAACCTGGCTGGACTGCATTATCCTACGTAAATGCAACCTGGGGCAGGGGAAGGAGGGGTGACAGAAGACCAGACTGCTCATCTGTAAAAACAAATCGCTACAGGAACAGATGCAGAAGGCTACATTTGCAGGCAAATCATTAACAGTGAACTTTTAAAACGGCCAGAAGCTTTCTAAATATCGTGTCAGAGCAACCCTTACTTCACGAGATGCTCTGAGTGTGTAATTGAATCCAGTAATTTATCTGTGCAAGGAATAGCAGATAACCAGCTAACTACAGCTGTGCCTACCCTCCTTCCCCAGCCCTAACTGGGGTGAAGCAATTAAAACCCTCTAGTACAATTTCGCAGTAGTAAAAGAACTGTACCGAAGCAACGAAATGCTTTTCAGCATACTCCAGGTCTCAGCCTTCCCAGAAATCTATTTGAATTAAATTGATATTTAAGCTAGGCTTACACTATAGAAATATCCATCTAATCCTTGGGCAAGCGTTCATTATTGTAATCCCCCCAAATCTCTAAATTACTTTTTGGACTGCACCATATGCGTGGGTGTTCGCAGCGGCTGGACAGCCACGGCAGGCAAGTCGCACAGCTGCCCATTCACCCCCCCAGCAAAGAAATTTAAACAAGGATTTAATGTAGCCACTCAGTCATCCTCAGGGAGCTCCTCCCCACCAACTAAGGAAAAGGAGCCCTGGGAACCCATCTTCTTGGGGCAAAACCAGCCTCCTTAAGTCTTCCTACAGTGCTCAGCAAGACTCTTAATTTCTTCAACAGGATCAGGACCACCACCCCATATTAAATCAAACATATAGCTTCATGCTATTACAGGATTTAAAAATTAGGAAGCATTTTTTCCTTGATAGGCAGTGTGTTTTCTGAGGAAGCAGAATGCTTTTCTAAGCAGCAATGCATCTCCAGACTGCAGGATGACGGTGACTGTGAAGCCAGGAAATATGATTCTGCTGGTTTACCACTTTTGCTATAAGAATGGTCACATCCATAAGCCCAGTGACCAGCAAACAGGGTCACAGAAATCACAGGCACTTTAGTAAAGTTTGTCCAAATCCCTGCATACTAGAAGCAGTACTGCACTACCTCAAGCCTTCCTTCAGCTTGGTACTGTGCTTTATTAATAGCTGCCACCCACCTCAGCTCTGTAACAAAGAATAGTATTTTAAGGTTTTGAGGCTTGTTTCTAACAAAATTATTAAGAAGTCGCCCACTTTCAATGGGAGTGCAAATCGAGCTCTTGAAGAACAGGTTTTGTAGCAAATCAGTTCTCCAGCACAAAGAGAGCTACAGTAATGGATTATCTCCCCATGGCTGCATAGCTCAGGAGGGGCCAAGCTGGCATACACCACCATTACCTCGCAATTCTCTGCCAATCGGCTTAAATAAGCTGCACTCCCGCATCATTTAAAAGCCTCAGAGATCGCCCATCACAGACACGTGAAGGTGGTTAAATAAAAGGCGGACGGTCAGGATTCAGAAACTGTTGTAACAGGAAGAAACTCAGCGCATGCTGTGGCAATCACACACCAGATTTTGCTGGTGAGATCGTACCGAGGTAAGACCTCCCCAGTTCCGAGCTGGAGTGCGCTGCTTTTCGGGTTCAGGACCAGCGGTAAACAGATTTTCTCAATTTAAGTTGACAAAGCCATGCAATTTCGCTGAACTGAGGCCCATTTAAGAGACTCTGTCTAAAATTGCAGAGCAGACAGAGCTCATGTTATTCTCGGAATCAAAAAAGCACCCCGTTACACTGCTTTACTAGACCTGAAGATCTGGGACTCTGACAACAAACCTTATGCTCAGGAGAGGGGGACAGCCCGGATCCCCGTACAGTGAGATTTCTGCATTGGCCTGAGACAGGAGGCAGCTCATGTGACAGCACAATCCCATTAGAGCCTACTCCTCCCCTGCTTTTGTTCTCAAGCTTCTCTGCCAATCCCTATTAAATAAAATAATAATGTACTTTTCATTACACGCCAGCAGATTTCTGGCTTTCTGAACTTTTGACATATGCTCCATTCTTTGCCACAAAAGCTTCTGGGAGCGAAGAACACCATTAGCTAAATACGAGCTCAAAGGATGGCAACCTTTATAATTCTATATAAGTGAGAACACAAGCTCTGCTTATTTTTGGTAATCAACATTCTTTGCACGCTTGTAAATGAAGTGAAAAGAGCAGAGGGGAAATGGCACGCAACTGCAGTTTTATTTCATCTTAATTTCTTCCCTGACACTTCACTTGCAACTTGGGAAGATAGACCAGGCGTTAACGCAACACAGATCACCCACCGACAGGTCCACCTGCCCTTCAGGAGACTGGCATCGCTCGGAATCACCATGTCCAGGCCTTGCACACTGAACTTACTGAACACTCCGTGTATAAATGCTCTTCCCTAAATGTGTTTGCCACCAGCAAAGGAGCAGCTACTGCGTTAGGAAAAATACCATGGGTTTTTTGAGGCTAAAGCATCTCTACAGCAGAGAAGCCTCCCACGTAACGCCAAGCACCTCGGAGATTCTCTCCTTGGTCTTCTAACCCAAGCTGTGCTTGAAGATACAAGTGGCTGGAAAGCACAGGCCCAGCTCTCCCCAGAGCAGAAAGTTCAGGGGTTGGATTCAGAGTACTCAACCACCACAGCAGTGACTGTGTTGGTAGTTTTATTGTGCTTTAGCAGATCCCTCCCCCTTGGCATTAGAAGCAAAGATTCGGATCACTAGGGCATGACAAGAACTGCAGATCGATAGTTTCGGTTCCTAGTTCCACCCTCTTTGCCAAAGAGCTCCTTTATGGAAATCTATTCCCTTTGTCATTTTATAAAGAGAATCTATGCAGAATTAATCATTTACATCTACAAAATGCCACACTTTTAGAAAAAATAAACAAAAAAATATGTAAAAGACTGCATTTCAATACTGGTTAGTGTTCTCACAGTGAGCCTGGCAGAAGTTCACACAGGAACACGACTGGTTTTCGCACTGGTTTCAGAAGGTGAATGTTTTTACTCTGTTGGGTCAGTGACTCAGTAAACAGCTCAACCCTTCAGCAGGCGTGCCAGCAGGAAGAGGTGACCCTATGAGAGATTCTCTACATTAGTTCTTGGATGAAGTACAAAGACAGCAGCAGCTGACTAAGTGCTACATTACTTACACCTAAGATAATTCCAACCGTAACAATTTTTGCAAGCTGCTCTAAGTGACAGGCAATACAGATTAGGTTTATTTGACATTTACTCGGGTACAACCCCAAATAAGGTGACCCACCTGCATCTTCACGCAAATCTAACATGAAGTGTTCTATCGCAATACCAGAACCCAAAACCGAATTCAGGGCCCACCTGGACGTAACACCCTAAGAATACACTCCCACCAAGTCCAGAGTATTCCAGGACTATGGGAGCTCTCAAGCATCTCGACAACACATATCTGCAGGAAAGCAGCAAAAAAATACCCTGGGTCCATCTTCTCTATTCAAGTTCCTCACTAGTTGCAAGAGAACTTTTCTTCCTACAATTGCCTTGTTCTGCATTTGTCTGTTAATCATGATGCCTCCTTTGACAGTCAGGACTGTGGAACAGCAGGGGCAGGGGTCAGCTGCCAGTCCTTCTAGTTGCCCGACTCAAGAGCTTACACCTGAAGAAAGCCCACTAAAGGTATCAGTAGCTTCCGGGGGTACAAAAAGTTACGAGATCTACGGTCACAGCATTTTTCAGTTGCTCACTGAAGCATCTTTAAGGGAACCGAGTTTATTTTTCCTCCTGCAGTGCCATCTGTATGAACTCAAGTTGCTTTTAGTCCTCTGGCTTCCCCTGAGAGGGACTGACCATTTGGTGGCTAGATAGGGTTACTGTTCTTTAAAACATCTGCACTTCTCATTTCAAGTATCAACCACATTAAAAAAAAAAATCTAGAGGACAACATTGCACACCTCCAACAAGATGCTTAAAATACAACAACTTAGGCCAATGGTTTGTGATATTAAATTGAAGATTATTTTCCCAGTTAACGTAATGTAGAAATACTGGCTTTTGGATAGAAACTTGGTGTTGAGGTTGATTCAGATATATCTGAATGCTATATGAAACCAGTATAGTCAGGAAATAATAATAATAAAACCTCCCCTTTAATTGTTTGGTGTTGACAAGTTGGTGGGTCCAAAATTTATCCGGTAGGGATCAATACACTTACCTATCGTCCCTGTTTCGCAATAATCCTGAGTTCCTTCCTGGAATACAAGACAGCGTCTTTATAACTCGGGAGCGGAAAGGGATCTGAGGGTGGAACATCTATTTACAGGGACAGCCTAATGCTCCCTGAGCCACAGAAGGCATAAGCAAACACTTCAATGTCGCGGGTACGTTTAACCAAAAATACTTAAAAGCAAAAATGAACCGGCGGAAACTGTTCAACAAGCTCACAAAAAGGCAAAAATGAAGCACTGCTGCCTCAAGAATTACCGCTGAGAAGACAAAACACTGCAGATAATATATACCAAGCCAGTTTGCTCTAATTACCTAGGATACCGTAATGTCTCATCTTTCCAGGAAAGCCTACTGATTAGCCTACTTTGAAGAAAACTTCATGTTTTTCCAAAAAAACCCCGTTAGCTTTTATGTAGCCTTGCCGCCTTGTCCAAAGAGGCAAAATGTGCAACAGCAATGTGCAACGTACTATAAAAAAAACCCACAGTGCTTTTCAAACTACCTTCTCATTTAGGATAGACTGCTCAAAATGAGCCTATCTTGAGCGGTAACGAACAACAGAAGCCAGATAGTGTTACTTATGCAAATTTACCTTCATTATTTCTAGGTAGTTTCAAGTTCACTGCCTGAACACTGACCCAATGGGGCGACACACATTTCAGCACGACAAAGCTGGACAAGCAATTTTTTCCCTAAGCAAAGCGTGATTGCTTCTTTGTTTAAATCCCTGTGTAACTAGAAATTAATGCTGGGTGACACAGTGAGAATTTGAAGGCTCATTTTCTCCAAAGCCTGCCTGAAGTTACTGCAACGGATGCAAATTATCCAAGAACATCAATCCTTTAAAGATAACCAGCAGTATCAAGGAACTCCCGGATTCTTTCTACCAATGAGAAGGTTACACCAAGTAATTTGTCATTGTTCCCAAGACATTTTTCTTTTGGGTCACTCTTCTTGCCCCCCTGCTGACAACTCCTTTTATACCAATGAGGGGTGGTTGCTTTCCACAGGTTTGTTTCTTCTTCCGCAGCATTTCTAGACGCTAGCAAGACTCTCAGCCTTGCCAGCCTCACGTCAGCCCCCCTTTTAATGACCCACGGGTTTTGAACAGGAGTTGATATAATCACGCTGCATCACCACGCTGTAAGAATGCAACGCCAACAGGTCCCTCCATCTCCTAAGTAGATGTGTGTAATTGCACTCAGGTTTCATCCAAGTCGATGGAAAACTTCAGATGAAGTACACTGCTATCAGGTATCACGACTGACTGCTCGGTCAAAGCAGCCCATCTTCCCACCACAAAGTACATGAATAATTTCTGTTCTTAATCCTATTAAACCACAATTCATCACAGTACTCAAACAGAAATTGCCCTGCCATGAGAAGTGCTGTTAAGGATCCCCTCGTGAATTTACCTCCAACTATCATATCCTATACTTAATGCATGGGGGGAGGGGAACGGCACAACCCATACTCTGTAACGCCATATTCTTGCTTTTAAGCTGTTGCTTCACTGCTATTTTACAAGATCTAGTACTCTACAGCACAGCCTCCAGAAGTTATCAGCATTTTAATGATGGTATTGTCAGAATTTATGACTAGGAATATCAAAAAACCTCCTCTGAGCAATTTCATCTCTAGATGAGCACAACGCTGCTATCTGCTGTACATTTACATCTCATTTAGCAGCTTCAAATGGTCAAATAGATTGGGCTAACACAGGAACTTTTATTATTTACTGTGCAGTATGAGGTGTCATGTAGATACTGCGGTACATCCCCACCTTGGGACCAAAGCCAGCTCCTCCAGACTCTGAATCCACCTTCTCCAGAGGCTTAGAAAATTTGGAAGGTGTTCCTTTCTTACAGTTCCTTGGACATAGCCTGCTCTGTTTTCAGTAACCGGACAGAACACAGACTAAAGCGTTACCACGCGCCCACGTGGCATACCATCGGTCTCCAGAGCTGCACTGTCTTAAAAGCTGATGCAAACTAGGAGCCATCCACATCCATCTGTATTCGTCCCAGTCTGGCAGCAGCCCATTCCAGCCCATGGGTCATCCAAAACTGGGCTCTCCTTGATGCCAGCAGTGAGCTGCAGTTTTTTGCTTGTTGTTTTGAGTTTTTTTAAATGCATGGTGGGCATAGGAATCTTAACCAGTGACACAAAACACCTATCCCTGGGGCTATGAGGAAAAAAGATACACTGGGGAAATTCAAAGTAGTAACCACAGACACGCTGCAGTGAATATCAAACTGATGAACCGTGCTATCAACACGTGTTTACCTGCTTGTGAGCATGATCGTAAGAGTTTATGTGGTTGTCAAACTCTTGATGCTTTTGATACTGCTTGTCACAGAGTTCACAGTAGAAGTTTGCTCTGAGGTCTTCCAAAGCCTTGGCAATTGCCTTTTCTTTATCAACATAATCCTGCAAAATTAATAAAAAAAATCTTCTGTTAAACTCCCTGTAAAACAAACTGGAAGATAACGAACTAGTTCTTTAAGGAAAAATAGTCTTTCAGAAAAACTTAGCGTACACCAACGATTTGATTTAAGCAGCTGACCAGTCTTTGCAAATTGAAAGGTACAAAGCATAACTGCAATACTACAAACCCAGCCCCGACTCAGTTTCCTAACATAGAACACAACCTTGTCAGTAGCACAGGTATTAGTAAAAGGAGACTGCTTAGAGAAAGAAATCTAGTGCTGATGGCAGGAAGGCCGTCGGGGCTGCAAGGAGAGTCTCAGATAAAGAGGTTCAAAGCCTCAAGCTAACACAAACAAACTGGCAGCTGCCTGCTCACATAAGGTGCACAAAATATGCATCAAACCACAGAAGATCACTGCTTTTGGAACAGAATCTTAGAACTTTAAATGTTGATACTTCCTCCATTTTGAGTGCTAACAGATGTCTGCTTGATCTCAGTGTGCCTGCAATTCAACAGGGAGGAACCCAGCGCTGCAGCTGGGAAAGCACAGTTCAGAAACCGTGGAGCCTAACTCCCTTCAGTGTCATTTTACAGTCAGTAAAATCCTCCCAGGAGCAATGCTGTCCATTAAGCCAAGCTCAAACACAGTGATTACACTTGGAGTGGGTACAGGTAGTTGCCTTTCAACAAAAGATGGGCAGGGAGATCGCCTTAGAGGCTGCAGACAGTATTTTTTTCTTATATAATTCAACATTTGTATAGGTGCAAAACTAAACCTCCAAGAAAAGATGAGGTGTCTAAATTGGCAATGGTCACATCCTCCCCTTTTTTGCTGTAAAGAAAAGCAGCAGCTTTTGGACTGGCAGAGTCAAAAAGCTCTGGGACGCTGTGGAAATCCCAGTCCAAGGCACACAGCCCCTGTGCCTGGCAGCAAGCCTGTGCTGCTCCCCGAGCCCCGTCCCCCAGTCCTGAGGGCTCAGTGCCCGGGGGCTCAGCAACCTCCTCCTCTAGCCAGGTCGTTTCAGTCACAATCCCACCGGCAAAATTAATAAAACATCGCTGCTCTTTACAAGAAAGCCAGGGAAGGTTTCCCTTAACAAGATGGAAGCACACTGATGCACGCTGGAAAAAAAAAAAAGCTACAAATGCTGCATGACGAAGTACGCCGTACTAACATCAGCATAGCCTGTATAGCTATTTACCATACGCTTTTCAACTGGAATAAAGAGAAGTTATGTAAGAAAAAATAGCCTAACATTTGAGGAAAAAGCACCTAAGAGTTTGTCTTCCGTACAAACTACTTCTGGGAAATTTCCTTGCATTAGCAAGAGGAGCTAGCAAACATTTAAAAAGGACAATACTACGGAAGCTTTGTTTCTTTTTATTTAATATCTTGTCCAAGGCAGTATGGTTTATCTCCCAGTTACCACATCAAAATTATATTAAAATAATATTGCTGAGCATGTTTTCTATCATGCAAAAATCATGTAAAAAATTTCAAAACCCGAGGGGGTAAAAAAAAACCAAACTGAAAAATTGTACTGCTAAAAGGTTTTTTTCCATTTAAAGCACTGTTCACCTTCTAAACTGAAAAAAAAAAATTATTTCAAGTTCCTGCTTCCATCTATTACTGGAGGCCCTTGTTAAGAAGAAAATCAACAAAACTATCTCGAGGTTTGAGCCTGAAAAGGGTCCCCAAGAAGACAAGCAAGGAAAACAGAGCAACGTGAGATCCACAGAACAATGACATTTAAAGTTCCTCTGAAACCCTGAACAAGCTTCCTGCGCCACGTGTAGGTTTTTTTCAGAAAGCATCCTGTGGCTAAACAATGAAAACACAGCGACTGGAGTGATCAGAATCTATACAAAAGAAGGGAATTAAAGAACATTTCTTGCTTGCTTCTTGGTTGCAGTTATCCGAAATTCCTTTGAGACTCACTGAATGGCTAATCAGGATGCGGCCACAGTTGGCAATTACATAATGGACTCCTGCGGAGCAGTGAAAAAAAAATGACGCTTGCAGAGATTTTTCACAGATTAATATAGAAATGCAAGAGCCCAACGATAAAGCATGCTAATAGACACACATCCAGTTGGGAGAGCCTGCTGTTGCCCCACAGAGTTCCTGAAAAAAAAGCTGTGCTGAATAATGGCAGGAAGGCAAAACAGTCTCAGCGAGCAGCGCCTGTTCGACTGCGCTTGGAAAGGCAACTGCAAAACCCAAGAACTTCACCATAAATCGCACTGCAGACCCCAGATAAAACATCATTACACCCAATTCACACATGAGCTCCTACCAACCGCTCTCAAACCAAGAGACACTTTGTACTCGACAGCTGCTGCTGTCTGAAGGTGCCCAGCATCGCAGCTGGGGTTTGCTGCGGAGAGGGAACCCAGCTTTCAGCCGCACGCTGCCCGGGAACGGCCAACGTCACGGCCAAACCCTCCCTTTGCAGCGTGCGAGCAGCATGCCACCCAGCAGGAGAGAAAAAACAACAAAACGGAGAAACATCTTCAAGAACATGCACCTGGACCGAGAGGAACTGTTCAGCACCGGCTGCATGAGCCCATTTAAGAGCATACTTGTACTTTAAAGTGTGCCAGAAGAGATCATTAACTGCATTCAGCTCCAAACTAATAATTAGCTTTAAAAGTAATTACAATGGCTTTTATTTTTAAATGAACAAATATACCAGCAATTCACTTAGTGAGCAAGTCAAGGTCTCAACTTCAAGGGGAAAAAAAAAAAAATCAGGAAAGGAGGCTACAAATTTTTGTAGCTGAATAAACTGTCTGCAGTATTAACTGTTGAACTGGTGAAATGGAATTTTAGATTTGCCATGGTTATATTTAATTCTAATGGAATTGAAACTCCTTTTCCATCATTGCTCAAAGAAATAAAATTTATGCAAAACTGGCACTTTATTCTTATGTCATGGGCTCTTCTTGAACCCCAGTACTTGTCAAATCTCTGGACAATGAAATAAGCAGGTTTTCCTAAGACTTGATGCAGTTCACAGGCTGGTAAGTGGCACAGTGGATTAAAGGACTAGCAAAGACCATGTCTCCACAGAGAACACACTCACAGCTCAGCCAAGTTTGCTCCAACACATCAAATGCCAACACGAGGGCCCATTTTTATCATTAAAAAGATAATAGTCTTTGGTTTACAAAAAACCCACAGGTTTTGTAAACCATATGGAAATACAGAAATCTTCTGGGGGTTTTTAATGTTGCCTCAGAAATTCTTCCAACGAGACACAGCACACTGACTTCTCAAAACTGCAGCCATGTCCTGCCTTTTCAAGGAAAGCAGGATTTGTGCAACAGTATCGTAACGCGCGGCTTGCTCAGAAACAACAGAAGATCTGCTCCACTTCCAGGAACTGCCCATCTAACACGTGCGTCTGCACATTTTGGCAGGTTCGCTAATCAAACCGGGCAGCCCTGGGCCTGGGGAAGGCCGTGTTCTGCTTACCCTAGGACCGTTCTTGCCAGAACTGGAGCAAAGCACACAGAGAAAGCCCTGCTGCTACGCTGTAGCTCTTAAGCAGCAAAAACATCAAAGCTAATTTCAGGAAATGAATTACCAGTTCATTAAAATATAAATAATCTCAACAACGACAAAACAAGAATGCTGAATTCCTACTACCATTGCTGCAGCCTAACGAAAACCGCTCTGTCCTATCAGAACAAATCCCCCCCACTCTGCCCACAGAACTCTCATGGTAACGCCCCTGTCTCAGTACCTTGTATTTCTGCCTCAGCTCCTCGGTGTCTTCTTTCTCCACCTCCAGTACACGCCTCCGCTCAGTGGCATCTTCGGCGTAGTCGAGCTTTTATTTAAAAAAAAAAAAAAAAGAAGAGATGCAGTTTGTCCCATAAATATTTTGCACTACTCAGTCTGCCAGAATGCGTAATTCTACAAAAACGAGGTTTGAAACAGAATCTTTGCACACTGTACTGCACTTTCCCTCTTTGATCCTCCCCCAGCGTAACCCACACGCACAACGGCTGGCTCGTTAATCCTCCGAGGCGGAGGCTCCCAGCAGGCCCATCCGCTGCTGGCAGCGGCCTCAGCTTTGCCGAAGTGAAATCACCAAGCCCAGGAGTTTCAGAGGGCATCCAGACCTCAGAAGTCAGGTACCCACAGGTAAACACAGTATGTATTTTGAGCACAAGTGTTTTCTTGCTGTGTTGATTTAAGAGCAAGCTTTTCTTTACCTTTGATGTGCAAATTCTCATTTTTAAATGGTTTCCCTATTGAGTCCCCAAGAGCCACGCAAGGAGCGACAGGGTGCAGGGCAGGAGCCAGAGCCGGGCGCACTTACCTCCATCTCCATCCGCCCCATGCCCATGACATCGTACTTGACGACGATAGGGATGGGATCTGTCCTCCCTGCAAGAGGAACACACAGAGAGGTGGTCAGCGGCCGGCCCGTCGCCACAGCTCGCTTTACACATTGGGTTTGGGTGGTTAGAGATCTTGCCTTGGAGTGCAGAGACCAGAAAGCTACAGTGAACCAAACACAAGCCATTCTCACAGCTTACAGCCAAACCTGCTTCTCGGCTCCAAACCGGTTACAGTTCAATGCACCCCGAGTACTGATAAATGGTATTTTCTGAACATTAACTGGGCACGTAAAATATTCTTGCGGTTAATGTTCAACCATGCCAAGTCCTAGGGCAGGGCTCTTAACAGGACTTGAGAAACGAACAGTCCCCCTCCAGGCTTCCGCATCAGGCAAGACACACTGCTCATCTGCTGCTGCCTGTGAAAAAGCTGTTAAATACATTTTACTGCTCTACCACATTAATAATTGATCAGGACTTTCCTGTACAAGATGCGGAAGCCTCCCTCCCGCCAACTTTCATCCCTTCCCAAGAGTAAGGGAAGCTGACCGGGCAGCACGGCACGGAAGCCAGACTTCTTCCACCCAAAGCGACCGCCCGGCCCAGGCCAGGGGGTCCAGCAGCTGCTGCCCAGCTCCCGCCGAGAGATGCTCTGCCACTCGCTGTGTCACCCGTAAGCTGTGAAAAGGACTAGTTGCGAAGAAAATTGACTTTGAACTAATCAAACTATGCTGGAGATTTTTTTTTTTAAAAACATATCTTTAATCCACTCATAACCAGCCAAACAAAGCAAAATGGGGCAGACAAGCACTTTACTACCACAGCTTTTTTTTTTTTTTCAATTATTATTATTTTTATATTTACATCACAACTCGCGCTGTTCGTTGTGATGTAAGCCCACTGAAAAAGTACTTACCTTCTCCGGTGCATACCTTGAGTGAAAAAACAGAATGTTTACTGCCCTTATTATTGCTCTGGGTTTGGTGTAAACAACTGTTTGTTATACACACATACACATATATTATACCTTTGGGCTAAAAGATCGACAGGTTTTAATCATGCCAAATATATTTCATTGCCATCCACATGCGCAAAAGGTGAAAGTCTTTAACTGCCTCAGAAAACCTGTCCAGGCATCAGCTTCTCTCTCCTCCAATATCAGCTTTCTCTAGCCCCGGCGAAAGCGGCAGCCCACCGATCTCGGACTCCTCGGAGTCCTGCGAGGGCACCTGCTCTGGGCAGACTCTTTCCTTTTGAGCTCCTGAAGCACACAGGCATGGGTTTTTCCTTCAGAAACAAGCCCATTTAATGCATCGCTTTCCGGTTTTGTTTATATGCCCGGAAGTTTGACAGGCACATAGCCACCAAGTCCAAAATTAGTTCTTCTCACGCTGATCCAAAACAGTATTTTGGATCGAGCTTTCGTTTGGGTATTTTAAGTGTTCTCTGTTTGAAAATGTTTCTCTTACGCCCAATGGTATAATAAAGTAAGCAGTGACTGCAATTTTTAGCAAAAGGACCAAATTAAAGACAGGTTATAAAAATGACTTCCTAAGTGCAATATCACTTTCATAACGTCTCAGCCAGGGATTTACTGGTAAGCGGTGAACCCAAATGGAATGGCTGGCAGCCAGTGCCAACAATTTATATGCTTTTTTTTTTTTCTTCAAGCTTTTTTCTTTTTGTTTTGGTTTTTTGTTTGTTTGTTTCTCCAGCAATCGAGATGTTTCGATGCAGCCTCATTGCCCTGGTAAACCCCTGCGCACGAACAAAGCATCAGTACTTTTGCCTTCTAAGGCAGTCAAAGTTTGGTTTGGTTTTTTTTTTTTTTTTTTTCGAAATCTATTTGGAAATTGCAGTAGCAAGTGCTAGTGCCCATCGTGTTGGGGAAAAAATCAAGTTTGGACAGTATTAGAAATTTATGTTTAAACTGATTTTGGCAGTTCTAACACAAACAGAAACATCCCTTCTTAGCAATACCCTTTAATGAACAAGGATCAGACAAGTGTGCATAAAGAAAGGAAAGGAAAGGAAAATGAAAGACCAAGCAGAAGGATGATGGCTACAACAGAGAAAGTAAGCCTAACATTGGTGCACTGATGACAAAAGGAGTAATTCAGTCTGAAAATAAAAAATTACCACTGCTAAGTTTACCATCACCACAACAAGTCCAGGATCATAACGCTGTAAAAAAGAAACACCATTTGTTAGGCAGAAACCATCAGGGGCAGAAAACAGGCCGTTTGTAGTGGGCAGGTAGGATGGGTTAAAAGGAAATACAAGCTACGAGGCTTCTTCCTCACCCCTCCACCCCATCACCATGCTTCGTCCTGTGGAACCAGGGAGCGGGCAGATTGCAGCAGTTTCTTGTTTTCAGACCTGAGCTCGCAACCTGAAATTTCTGGGATTTGGAAGAGGCTGAGCTCCTGGCGACGGCCCCGTTTAAAAGGGGCACTGAGACACGGCTCAGCAGGCAGTTTGAAAAGGAAACAACTCAGGATCTTAAGGCAATTACACATACTTTGGGTCAAAAGGAGCTCTGTTTTCAGGTACGAGGAGAATACTCCATGTGAAAAACGATGCCTTTGTTTTAGCCTTCACCATCATTTCATTCCGAATGCAAAGCCACGGCAGCCGGCCAGCGCAGCCGCCCAGCGTGACATCCAGCCGCCCAGCGCCAAGCCCGAGCGCTCCCAGCACGTAACATGGCTCCGGACAGCGCTGCCCGTCCCCACCACCACAACCCCGGCTCCGGCCGGCGCGGTAGGACAGGCTGCCGGGCCCAGTGCCGGGTGTGGGGGAGCTCGCCCCGTGTCCTCGGAAAGCCCCTACGGTGGAGGGAGACGACCAGCCACCTCTCGCCCCACTGCCTGCCAAGCGGGCTGGGCAGAAGATGGAGAACAGCCAAAGGGGAAAAATGGGACTTTTTAAATTAAGCTCTTTAAGTTCTCCTTTTAAAGAACTTCCTGAAGAAAATTTATTCCAGAGCTACTGTGCATGACAATGGGATCTTCACCAGCACATAAACGTGGTTCTCGGATGTTGCGGGATTCCCAGCTTTAGGGCTCCTCCTGACCCTTTTCGGGTACACCAACACACTTTGAAGGGGAAAACTGGGTTTTCAGGGAAGGGCAACAACTCCCACACTTCATGCCACTATGCAGGGTTGCAAGTGCTGCCGCACCGACAGCTAATCCCCCCGGCGGTAACTCCTGCAGAACTCAAAGCTGTGTCCGTGCCCCGCGCCCCTACACCCCCGAAAATTCATTTTCTTTCTGAACCAGGTCACAAGCGCTTTCCTTCAAAGACTGGTCACAAGACACAGGCTACAAACCCCAAACCAGGGAGGGTTATTGTACAGAATGCTTCCACGCAAGGGGAAAACTCTGTGGAGGGGAGAAAGTATAAACCTCCAGCGGGATGGAAAAAACAAACAGCTTACACCAGTCGCACCTTAGAAAATCCAGTCTTAAAGTAAATGAAGCTTGCACTTATTTCCTTCGTTCATAAATGAGATTTCAAAACTGACCAGGTAATACTTGTTTTGTTTCCCTCTTCTTGAAGAAATGGGGTAATCTATCTCCTCGCCTGTGAAAAATTTCTCACCCTTAAATGCACCCCAACAGCCGCCCTCCCTCCTCGAGCCTGCGCCTGCCCGGAGCTCTGCCAGCAGCAGGCAGGTGGCACCTCGCCGGGCAGCCTTCTCCAAATTCACTCCTTCGTAATGGCACGGAGATGTTGGATACGAGCACCTGCTTTACCAGCAGCGCTATAAATGAACAAATCTTGGGAAAAGAGTTAATCCTAACGCTTCAGGGCTTTGGTATGAGACCCCACATCGTGCGGCACACGCAGCATTATCGTGTCACGGTTGCCCGCTGTGGGCTGCGGGCTCCGTCTCTGGACACGGCGGCAGATGCTGCTCTGCTCCTCGAACAGGACGCTGCACCAGATGGACCTGCCATCTGAGCCCGTCTAGAAACGCTGGCGACTGCACGTTTTATCTTTTTCTTATACAGCCAAAACAAAAAACAGCTTTCATCGACGATTTGCAGATTCAGCAGAACTCCTCCCTCCACTGCAACAGGCACAAGAAATTCCTGAAAGTCTGTTTAACGACAGAGGAAGAACAGGATGCTCCCAGTGAAAAAAAGATGTACCCCCAAAATTACACATTAACATCATTCAGCCAAATCTATCTCAGTGTATCGCTTCTGCCTAGCATGTGAGCACCAAAGAGGTAACAGAACAGCCTTAATCCTGCTCACTACGCTGACATTTTAATAGAAATTCCTCCCAGGTACAAGCTTTGGGGGAAATAATCCTAGAGGACTGATTAATATCACACTCTTCATCGGAAGAGAATTTCCCAAACCAAGTGTCTCGGGAGGATACAAACGAGGATGTGATCTCACTGAGCACAGACAACTTTTACTTACTATCTTTAAGCTACAGCTGAAGACAAAACCATGGCAAGAGACAACCGTGTAGGAGGTTTTAATTGCTCTTGGAAAGGGACTGCCGCAGAGATCAGGAACACGGCCGCGTGCAGGCAGCACTGGGGAGTCTGACGATCACATCACTGGATTTGCTCCGATGGAGAAGGGTCGGTGTGTTTAGTCCCCTGCGCTGCAAACCCCGCTGCGGGCTGTGAGGGGTGAACAGGTGCCCGGAGCCAGGTACCAGCACCCACAGCTGCAGGATGCGGCCCCCACACAGCCACACTGTCTCCGTGCAGATGAGAGACAGCGAGGGGTCGTGGTGGTCGTGGAGGAGTTTCATTTTCCAAGATTCAGATTTTGCAAGCTCTCAAAACCTTCCTGGGTCTACTGCGTGTTTTCACAGCCCAACAACAGTGATACTGAAAATTCAGACTCCTCATTCAGTACATCACAAGGGGAGAGATGAGGAAATCCAATGTTTTTTCCTAGTGAGCAAGCCCTGGCATGCTCTGTGGTGCTCCTTGCTGGCTAAAAATGACGTTATCAAGCTTGTTCCACTTGCTGCAAGAAGCAAACAAAAAAGGGCAACCTTTCATCCTGGTCTCCTTTGGAAATTAGATTTGTGAGCTCATCCTGTTTATGCCAGATTTCTGGAAGGGGTCACAAAATAAAGAGATTCAAACAAAGTCTGAAACGTCTGTCATCCTCAATGACGAGCGTCAAGTCCCAGCGAGGAGCAACTGTTCTCCAAGTACACAAAAACTGCACTGTGACCTTAATCCTTACTAAGCAGGGGAGAAATGACAAGCGAAAGACAAGTGGCAAACACCCCAGTCACATGGAAAACTTCAAACAGGAGCTCAAAACTTCTTGACACGCAAGCCAGGGGTGACACTTGCAGAAAACCAAGCAGAGCTCCCTGAACTTTTGCAAGGGAAAGCACATAGCAGAGTCTGGGCCAAAAACCATCCCTAACCCAAAGGATGATCAATGGTATTAGAGAACAACGTGGAAGACGTTAGAGCAAGAACATCAGTCTTGGTTGATTGAGAATAGAAATCAGAGCTACGAGTCGCTGTCTGTCTGGGTCTCGGTAAGTGGATAGGGCTGAAGAGCCCCGTCCAGTTTAAGGCTACACTGCAAGGGGGGGCAGGTTGTGCATGGCCGTGACTACTTCCTTCCCACACCCCAGAATTCATAGTTTAATCAAACTGCTTTAACGCTATACAAGCACAAAGGGCAATACAGCCTGATACTAAGCCACGAGAAGGGCGTCTCCATCACAGTAAGCATGTGTCACTGAAAGAAGCATTACTTCATCGACTACGTACACTCAAGTACGCCATAAACTCCTCACCCGTAATCGAAGGAAGGATCTTGCACATCTGAAAGCAAACAAGGGGGCAACTGCTTCCCCCAAAGGAGACGGAGGCATTAAGTAAGCCTTCCTCTAGGTCTGTGGTCTTGGGGATTTCAGCATGGTAGTGAAGATTGGTGTGATGATAGCAGGCTTTCAAAGCCACACTACCCAGGTTTTTCAAAACTCACTTCACATGAAGATATTAGTCTTCAAACTATTGCAGTGATTTATGTTGCAAACATGCCTGGAAATGTTGGTCTATGCCAGAACTCGGGTTCCCACGAGGACATGTTAAGATACAAGAAGATAAGATTGTGTTCACATCTATTTCTTGGGTAAGGCTGCCAAATCATTCCATACTTCATGCATACAGGCACCGTTTCCCATTTTTATCTTTGCCTTTCATATTTTCTCATATTTCTTACAATGCTTCAAAACCCAGAAAGCAATACCACATTCCTCATTTCCTCATGGTGCTTTTCTCGGATGCTCATTGTTCCATGCTCTTAAGGCCACACAAACATCTACTCTGTCTGCCTTCAGGAGATCAGAGGATTTAACAGACGGAAAAATACATTAATATCTTAGCTGTAGGCCATTTGGTGAACTGGTGACAGAGCCAGGATCCAAGACCTCTGGAATTCAAATCCTGAGCCTATTTCTCCAAGCCGCAGCTGCCAAGCCATCACATTCGCAACTGATCTCGGTTGCTCGAGTGGTCAAAGCTCTGCTCATTACTCCCCACACAGCTAAGGAAACCAGAAAACACAGCGTGCATCACCTGCGGCCACCTGACACAGTCTTGGAAGAGTGACTCTCGCTGAGCTTGAGCTCCGAGATGAGAATTATCACAGAGGCTGCCAGAGAGCGGGTATTTCCCGCCATAGCCACAGGATCACTTCTTCACCTCTGGGCTCTCCTCCTCCCTGCACATCTTCCAGCGGTTCTTTCAGATGGTTCTGTTCTTCAGCTCAACTCATCCTTTGTACCAAGGGGGAAAACAAGAGCTTGTCTCCTTCTCTGGAGATATTCAAGACCCGCCTGGACAAGGTACTGCGCAGCCTGCTGTAGGTGACCCTGCTTCGGCAGGAGGGTTGGACTAGATGACCCACAGAGGTCCCTTCCAACCCCGAACATTCTGTGATTCTGTGAACAGATTTAGTGAAGAACATGCCAAATAAGAACTGCGTCGTAGTATAACTAAAAGGGGGGGAGTGATGACTATATTTATCATCACAGAATTTGCAAGTCAGAGCAGAAATCCACTTGTGCGTTTTTTTAATTGAAAACCATGCCACAAAAATACAGTCAGATGGAGGAACTGAATTCTAGCATTTTCTAATAAATTTTATACACACCAATACAATCTATATTGTGAGTCCGCAGCACACCTTGATCATCAGGAACAGCTCTGTCTTGACAATTTGTAAAGAGCTCAGTGTTTTTAGCCTGAGCGGAGGAGAACAAGCATGCAGGAAGGGGTTCACAGCTTGACATGGCACTGCCGAGAGCTCCCGTGACACTGAACACGGCTCTGACTGCAGGCAGCCTGCCGCCGCCTCCTCCTCCAGGAAGAGTCACCCAGCCTGCCAGAACAGTCATGCTGACATGATGCCAACACTTCGCTAAAAGCATAAGCAAACAAAAAGGAAGCTATTACTAAATAGGATTCAGGGGACAGAAAGTGCTTCTCTTGGACCACAGGCTACGGGTAAAGCTACTGCTACTTCAACCAACTGCCCCAAAAGGGACCTCCCTTTTCTAAACACAGCCGCCTGCTGCTCCTGCTTTCTGAAAAATGGAGACAGCCAAGTACTAGTACAAAACAGCATCCCACAAAGCATCCAGCCACCTTGAAACTTAACTTAGTTTCACACTGAGCAACATTTTCATCACAACAACAGTCAGTGATGAAAGAGCTGCCTTAGTCACCTGCAGACAACCGAGGAGCAAACTTTAGACATCGTTTCAAGGCTCAATTCCAGTCCTACACTAAAACCTCGTATTATCTAAACTGCATAATTCAACAACATAAATACTTAAGAGTAGCTATGCCATAACAAAAACATACATTATCTGTTGCCATAGCAAAATACTAGATTCTGATTCACCTCTCAGATATACCACAAAAGACCAGGATAATCCCAGCCTTGGGAATACTGTGGGAACTTGAATTAAATCAACCCTTTTAACTTCTCCAATTAATCATATGCTACATGCAGTTTGTGGTACAGGGAAACGTAACATAACTGCTCTCCGTACAGATGTTGGAGCAATTTTTAAAGCATCAAGGTTGCAGTCAAGCAAGCGCATTTCCTTAAGAGAGAACTTTAAAAAGGCAAATTTAGAAAAGTGTGTTGAATAATTACAGTTACTACCCAGCACCCACTCACAGGGCAACTGAGTATGAGCTAGACCACCAAAGCTGGTCAGTCCTTCTCAAGAGCCCCTTCCGTGTGGCCAGTTAACACCAGGCACACCTCCCGAACCGACTTTCCGCACTCTCCAAACCGCCTGTTTGCAGCAACCCCTTCCTGAGGGCTGCCTGCCCTCCTCCCCGACTGAGGAAGCAGCAGGACAACCCCGAGAACAGCGGGATGGCTGCGAATCCGCTCAGCAGGGCCAGAGACCGGGGCATTAACGACCCCGTAAAGCCTGCCTGCTCGCTCTCCGCTATCAGGTCTACCCTGCTGTCACCGTTCAGTATCACCAGCTCTGTCAGACATTCCCCACCACACGCTTGCAGTCCTGACCTCACCCCAGAGCCATCAAATTCTCTGGGCACGAATCCTTAGAGGAGCCAGATGTCCGATTCAAGAGAGCCAAATTAAAACACCAGTCTGAAACGCTAGGTCATTTCACTGTGTGTCCTACACGTCATCCTCTTTCCGAGTGCAGCAAACAAAGTCACACGTTCCCGTGTTTTCTGGCAAAGCAAGTTAATAGCCTTTGCCTCTCCTAAGGACAGTGTTTGCCTACTCTGTTTGGTTTTCTCTAGTCTAATTAGATGAGATTAAACTACTCGCATCTACACCTCTAGAGTACTATTACCTCATATTCAACACGTAAGTCCAAATGAAAAAAACAGAAGTTTTCAGCACCATTATTTTTTTAAACAAGACTTGTCAAAAAATTGAAAACACAGGGAAAATCTGAAGAGCTTATAAAAATATTTTCAAATGTATGATTAACATTACACTACTTCTGCATGTCAATCTCTCAATGCTTTTCATAATAATACTTTAACTTAACGAAATACTTCTTCCAAGAGAAATCATTAGAGTGTTTGAAGTCAAGCGTTCATTCAGCCTTCTCGTTCCCCTTCTGACTCTTACGTAACTCCCCTGATTGACTCACAATCCTTGGTCTCATTTAGCACGGGACTTCCCATGAAGGTCAGCCAGTGTTTTAACCACATCTTTCACTAGTTTTATTTTTCCAGCAGACCACAGAATTCTAGATTACCAATTACACGTGCTCCCCCCTCAAGAGGAAATAGTCTTCAATCACCATCTTCTCATTTGTTAGAGCACACCATCACACCATCTCTACAGAAGAGTGGTTCCCCAAACCATGCTTTCCAGACTGAAGAAGATCCTGGCAAACTCCTCTTCTGCTTTTTCATATTCATTGGCCATTTGTAAGTTGAAGCATCATTTCCAAATATAACACAAGTTGTTTGTGGAAAAAAATGTGAAAAACATCAGAGGCAGAGGAATGACTCTGCTGAATTCATTCTGAGCTTCTCAAGCAGTATTCTAGCACTGGCGTGGTCAGACAGAACAGCACTAGCCGCGCCTGATACTCCACTCAGTACGCATCTAAAACAAAAGATGCGGATGTGTTACAGTTCGCGTACTCCTTCTCTTACGACACTTCTCCCAGTAGCTCAGCTCTTCCGCCAGCACTGCAGCTGCCTGCTACGATGGTTAACAAGAGTGACACCCCAAGGCAGCAGCCCCGGGAGGTTCAGAATGACTCTGCTTCTGAAATTTTGCAGAGAATGAGCCAATCTGCTGGGTACCTTTGTACTACTAGTGCAGATGTTTACCACCAGCAAGCAATTAGCAAGTGTGAATTTAAGGCTATTCCCGCTACCATCCAGAGAAACAGTGCAGCATTCTCCCCGCTGGATTCTATCAACAGTGGCTAGTTAATGCAAGGAAGCCATCACAACGGTCCGGCAGGGTGAAGTTCTTGTTGAACAACAACATAAGGGCCTTATTAGAAGAAATACGCATTTATGATTGGCAAGTATAATGCAGCGTAACTTTCAGATTCACCGAAAATAAAGAGGGAACCCCAGTTCAGGTGAACATCTAGAATTAAAGGCTACATAACAAAAAAAACCACACTGAACTCAATTTCCTACTTAAAGTCAATTGCATTGAAAAAAGATGGACACCAACTCAATTCAATATACATAGACCAAAATTTAGGGTTTTGAGGGTTTGTTGCTGCAGTTGGATGCAGAAGGCCAGAGGCCATATCCACAGCTAAAGACTACCTGAAGTGGTTCTGCTTCTGCTGTACCTCCGAACTGCAGGACATTTAAAACTTCAGGCTCAAGCACAGCATGAAGCAAGCAGAGTTCACAGAGCTGCTCTGCAGTTACTCTCTTTACAGAGTTCACAGAGCTGCTCTGCAGTTACGTCTCTTTAGAAACCTCTCTTGGTCTTTTCTGAGGACAAAGGGAACATGGAAGAGGGGAAGAACTTTTTTGTTTTGCTCTTCCATTCTCAGTGCACAACAAATGACTTCACTCTTCAAACTCTTAGAATAAGCTTAAAATTGGACGCAAATGTTTCCTTCCTGGCAGTTTATATTTGGATTTTGGGACAATCTAAGATTAATGTAAAAAGGTCACTGGATAACGAATTAAACACTCCCCACATGACCATCATCAGTGCCACAGGCACAGGCTCTAGCTGCTCGTAACTCAGCAGGAATGCCCTTGACGTCTCTGTGTCGAGCAGGACCAGGGCAGCAGCCCTGCTCCACATCCTCCACCTCCCCGGCACCTCGGCCAGAGAGGCTGTTTGTCTGTCAGACAGACAGGCTGCCGCTCTCCTTCCAACAGGCACTATACAATGCCTGCATGCTCTAAAAAACCTGTATTAGGCAGGTTTCAGCACCTCCCTGGGTTAAACTAGACAGGCTATTCTTACTCCTGCACTTCTATTACCACACAGGAGGTGCAGGAAAACCCTCGCAGCCCACAACTATGATTTGTCTGTAGCTTCCAGACAGTTCAAATCATCAGAGCTGAAATAATACTTAACAAATATGGTATAGACCCAATGCTTTGAAATGCACAGTGGGAAGCTCTGAATCGGGACAAGCATCAAAATGCATACGCCAGATCAACCCCACGGGCAGCCTGGGCCCCCTCGTCCTCAGGACACGGTGACACCACCCTCCTGCCCCAAGCTCCAGCCTGTACAGTCACCCATTGCTCACTGTGTCACACCACGCGGCACAGGGCCCCGCTGGGCTGTGCTTTTGAGTCCGGCTGGGGCTGCGAGACGCCGTGAGCTTCTTTCAGGTCTCCGTGTTTCCACATTGGTGACGCACAGAGCAATATGGGGCACCCAAAAGAGAAAACAGACCGAATTACACATCCAGCGAACGCCATGCCAAAGCAGAAGCCCAAGAGGTGACAATTACAACCACGTCCTGAGCTTTGGCAGCAGCCCACGACATGAGAGGACTGCAAGAGGGCCATGCATTAACCAGAGGATTTCAAATGAAACCGTGTTAGAGGAAGCAAGAAGCATTAACCACCAACGCAGTCCTGTCTGAAAAGTTAGAGTGCCTTAGTCCAAGAGATTAATATGCATTCTCAGAGTTCAGAGAACTCGTTACCTCTCGACAGTCCTCCACAGCACAGAAATATGTATCTCTAATGGGCTCACTGTAGGGCCATGGAAGTCCAATTACAAGCTCCCAGGTCTTCAGACTACGGTGTGGGAACATGCGTAAGTTACTCGGAGGAACTCAGGGCACATTTGAGTTTCAAACACTTCAAGAGGTTTCTACAGAAACTGCCTGGACACACAGTCTCCTGCCTGCTGTAAACACCGAGCACTCGCTCCCAGCATCACAGGCAGACACCGTATACACAGGCAGCTCGTAAGGAGCAGCTGACAGGAAGCAGTGCCTTCAGCTTTTCTCAGCACAGCATGGCTGTGTGCTGTGCCCCTGGCTAGGACCTCTGCAGAACAGGAGCTACTGGCCAGGGGAACGGCTCAAGCCACCCACACGAACCAGGCCGCACTGGCTCAATTTGAATCACGGGATTCAGTGTCATGGGATGAATTTGGGCTCAAAACAGGATGAGGAGTAGGTGCATTCGTTCAACTAGCACTATGGCACCTCAAGGAGGTTTGCTAAATCCCTGACAAACAGACTTCTGGGTAACAGAAAACAAATCAACCCCGTGAAAGCCCCCTGGAGACACTAGAAATGAGCCTCTCCCATCCGCGAGAACCTCTGCCACCACCTTCAGTCTTCAGTGGGCCCTTTTACTCGCCTTCTAATGGCTTCTGACACCACTGTGAATCATGCACACAGATCACCGTAACTAGCTTGTATTTTTAATTCTTTTAATATCAAAGCATCCAGCCAGCAGAATATCATTATTATAGTTTTAGAAGCTGCACAACTACCTGTTAGTAAGTAGGCAGTTAATTCACCTCCCTCCAGAAAGGCCAAACATGGTGATTCTTACACATACACGACACACACACATCATGTCTAACCTGTACCAATAAGTGAGGCAGCAGCTTCCACTTGCAAATTGCTAAATACGAAACTCAACAGTGCATTTGTTTGGATATATTAATAATGGAAAGAAAATCTAATCTAGGAACAAAAAGCAGAAATAATTTTGTTAAAGACCAAAGCTGGTGTTGAATGTTTCAGACACAAGCTACTGGACTTACCCTGCAGAGACTTTCCCAATCCCTGGCCCAGCTTCCACCCATGTTTCTGGAGTAAGCGGTGTCCAATATTATCCTGACAGACAGAACAGAGAAAACAAACCAAAAATATTCCAATAATATATTCTTCCCTTCCCGCTGACATTTAAACATGTGATGAGCAAGAGATTTTCTACATATATATGCATGCAAAAAAATGCTACTGAAAAGGCAATATATGCCCAATAAAAGGGATAGACAAATGTCAAAAATTGCTGGCTAGAATTTTTCCGGGGGACGGGGTATCGGGGACGGTCACTTTCTGATGGTGTGCTGGGCAACTTTTGTGCATCACATTTAAAATAAATAAAAAAAAAAAAAGAGCAATGTGGGAGAAAATAAAGTGTACCAATAAAAATTGACAGTAAAAAGCATAAAATCAAGCTACTTATACAATCATATCCATCACCTAGACAGCACCACTTAAGATTTTTTTGTAAAGAAAATCTACAACGTGTTTAGTCATTTTGTTTGTGTGTCAGGCTTTTATAATACTGAGTAAGTTGTAAGTGCAAGACTGCCCCACCACTAGAAACCAAAACACAATCATAGCAAAATCCAGGCTAGACTTGATTGGGTTTTTTTATATATGTATATATATATATAAACTAGCATGCAGCCAATATTAAACTGAAAAAACAGTGAGGTTAGTAAAACAAAAAAAAATCAATTAAATAAAATGAGCTCAAGCACAGACTGGGTGATGCATTTCACATGTAAACTAACAAAAATACTAAGATGTTAGAATGAAACAGGCCTAGCAGTAAGTTAACAGCAAGGAACCATTAGTGCATGTAGGGGAAACAATAAGCATAATGTCTCATCTTCCTAAAAAAAAAGCTATTTTGGAATAAGTGGAAAAGTACTGATGCAGCAATTCAGTGTCAGCTTTTGAAAATAGGGCTGAGCAGGGCTCTGTGTGGAGTTTTTACACAACATCTCCTTCCCATACAAAGAACAAGCGTGCTAATGGCACCCTTGTAACCACCTAGAGCTGACAGCTTATCCCTTACTGATCAGTTTACCAGTTTACTAGCGGTGGCCAACTGTCAACTCCTCAAAGAAGGACTCCTAGTTAGGAACATGTTCATCTTCTAATCATAAAAAAAATAAACATCAGATATGTATTTGTTGATTATTAATTGTCATAAGGCAAACCACAACTCAAGATACCACACATACCCTGAATTATAACAGGCCGTGAACCTGTAACATTGAGTGGTGCATGGAATCTTAAAAAAAAAGAAATAGATATATATGCTGCAAGTTTCTTTAATTAACCAAGCTGTCAACAGAAATCAGAATTGCAGTGGTTTTTTCACTCACTCCACATTGAAGAAAATGACCACACGCTTTGCAGAACTGTGGTGAATCGGTTTGAAAGACACAGTCTTCCCAAAGATATTGGCTGCATGGATACATTTTTCCTCAAAAAGATTCTATCAAGTATAAATTTATTTTTTTTTCCCCCCCGATATAGCAGTAAAGCCAGACATTTTGTGTCGCTGTATTTTTCAAGGCACCAGTGTACATCTTTCCCACAGTACCGGCTCTCCCCCAGGACATAATTAGGGCTACATTAAAAAAAAAATACATAAAAAAGGAGAAGTAAGGAAATGCCTGGTTATAAAAGCTTAAATCAGTATATGCAAAAAAAGGAAAAAATGAACAAATATGGATTCCAACCACAAACACCATGGAGCAGACTATCGGTTCAGAAGCGTAGGAAAACTTACCTGCTGCAGACCGTTTCTCTAACGGCCACAACCACCGCAGGGTCCTTCATGCAAAAGGGGCCCGAGGTTCAAAGGTTTTGTGGATAACGCACTAATTGTTCTACCATTAGCATTGCAACTGTATCTGACAAAGGATTATTGAATCCGATTTTAAAAGCCACTGCTGACAAAAATGGCTGCATTTTCAAAAAAAAAAAAAAGGACAAGGAGTACTTTGCAATCTTTGCTAAGAGGAGATGAGACATTGTGCTGACTGTGTTGTGTTATGAATGCACTAAAATAAACAGACAGATGAAGCAGTATGCTATTTCCAAAAGCAGTGCAAGTGGAGTGAAAGCATTTCCATACGAACCTGGCTTTAAAAACTGGGCTGTCAAAAGAACAGTTAAATGTAACACAAAGTAAGAAACTGTCCAATCACTAATGGTAGTTTTTCTTTTGCTTTGTTTTCAATTCACTGCTTGCAAGTAATGTATTTATTAAAGAAGAGTGAAAGCATAAAATAAATTCAACAAGTCAAGACCAGCTGGGAGATTCAAGAGCGGTGTGTTGTGACTGACACAGTGAAGGGGTAAACAAATGTTAAAGGGAAAAAAAGAAAAATTTAGAAGGGTTATACACATTAGCACCACTTTTACAAAACCACTCAAGAGGATGGTCACAAGTTGTTTGACATAATTTGGAATTATGCCTGAGTATTATCGTGTCTCGGTTCCAGGGAAGGGGGTGGTTTCTCCCCCCAGTCACTTCCATTTGTTTGCTTAAGCAGTGAAACGACTTCCTAATTTTAAATATTACTGAATTGAAATGGAGCTTGTTCCGTTTCCCTGAACACAGAGAACAGCCCTAAGAGCTTGATATCAAAGTCCAAGCTGGGACCTAGTCATTAGTCCACCCATTTCTAGCCACGTTCTACCTTCTTCCTCCATCTCAAATCACTGTCACAGACCTCTCACAGAGGCAGATCGGCAGGACTGCTCTTCAGTGTAAATGCTGCCCTAAAAATTAAATTATGGAAGGCCAGGCTTGCTAGGCTCCCACCTGAGAGCATTCTGCAAAGCCTGGCGGCCTGGGGAGTAGCCGGGGATATTGGGACCAAAATTTGACATGGGGTAGCAAATGTTGCAACAGCTGGTAGCCTTTTTTTAAATTGCATTTTTAAGTGAAAGTTCTGTAAAAGCGGGGACTCTTTCACACAGAAAATATGTCTTTTTTTACATCAAAATTCCTATCAATGTCCAAATTTCTCATTCCTTTTGAATAAACTATCCTCATGTTCTAGCAATTTTCCTACAGGAAGAGCTGCAGAGATCTACAAAACCCACCGACAGCCCAGCAAGGAAATCCCCCTGTTCCTCAGCAGAGAGCTGGCATGAGACTCCCCACTTTCCTACACTCTCATTTTGGAGCTCCTTGTGTTATAGTCACAACAAAAATTATCAAGGCAGCCTAAATTAGTCCCCAGTAGACGTCTGCGTGAGCAAGTGAGCTCCCATTTACCATCCAAACTACTCACAACAGCTGTGCTGTCTGTCTGGGCGGACGGTCACGAGGAGAACGCCGGACACCAGACTGGGGGATGCTCGGTGTAGGACAGAGCAGCTCGACAGGCTCTAGATGGAACAATTTACACCTCCCAGCATGACTCTCACCACTTCAGAGCTGTTCTTTAGGGATCATTTCTATTTACAGATGGGGAGCTTTGCATTGCAGATGCAGTGTAACTTTTCCAAAAGCGTGCAGGGAATGTGAAGGTCTTGACTTCACCCAACCGTCATGGGAGTTGGCTCAGCTACTTTGGAAAAATCTCAGTGACCTTCTCCGACAGCTCAAACTGGCCTCCCCAGTTCCCCATCCTGCACCCTGACCAGATGCCCTTGACTGCTTTCCACAGGTATCAGCGATTGCTGATCAGGATATCCCCAACACAAATTTCTGACAAGGGTCCTGGCCAACAGAAAAAAAAATGTATACAATGAAAAGATGCGTACAAGAACCAAAAGGCTCCGACGATGTTGTATGTGGGATATAATCCCCAGGTGGTGGACTGAGCTGCATTACGAATAAACCAGCACCAGTTTTGCCTAACACAGGTTTTCCATAAGATCTCCAGGCCACCCCACGTCTCGTGTTCAGATCGTTCATCTCTCAGCATCGGCAGGAACCATACGTCTCTTGAGTGGATTGTAAGCTGTGCTGACTGTGTATCCAGGAATCTATAAGCAAGGATCGGATGCTACTGGGTGAACCCATGCAAACAAGAGGTTGAAAAGATTCCCAAAACAAAACCTATAGCTCACTACAGATGACACAATGAAGACTAGAGAGAAAAGCCAAATAGTAATGCTACACCATTCAGCTTCAAGAAGCACATTATTTATAGCGCTGTCCACATATGGCTACTGCCAAATGTCAAATCAGCAGCCTCATCAAATTACACTTTGGAACTAGTGGAGTCCACAGATCTGTACAGATATACAGTGCGACAAAACCCCGCTTCAGCTCGTACAGTCGTCTACAATAGCCTGTGATCTTCAAACAACTACCAACTGAAGCCTGAAACCTTCTGTAGTTCAAGGACCTCCTTGTGTAACTGAGCAGAGTTAGAGAGAGGGGGGAGAAAGGACATTTGTTAGTTATGACAAGGACAAACTAACAAGCTCCTGAGTAAGTGGGTGATAACGCAGTCTCGCCTCCAACCTGCAAGGGTGACAGCTTGGTTCGACTCCCCGACACGCTGCGTACTGCCTGCACGGGGAAGGGGCTGCTTCCTCACGTAGGCTCTAAGGCCATATTGCTATCTCCTACTTGGTCTGTACTGCTGGGACAAAGGAAACCAGAAATTCACAGCAACAAGATTCAGTAAACAAGTAGAAATAAGGAATTAACGTGAAGAAAATCTGGATTGTATTACAGCTGCAATACTTTGTGACTTCCCACTCGAGCGCCTGACCTCAGTGCACTCAAAATTTTTTTTAAAACAAACGCATGCAGCTTCTCAAATTTAAAAAAGGGTCAAGTGCTCTGATTTTTCGAGGGCACCAGACACCAGTGGTTCCACTGACGTGAACAGCCAGTGTAAGGACAGCATCTTTCAAACCAGAACAACAAAAAAAATGTTACTTGTGGGAGGAAAAAATGAAAATCTCAGTATTTGCAGCTATGAAGAGTCCATTGATATGAAATATTTTCTTCAATTTAGTAATGGAAAATAGCTGGCTTCTCGTCCAGGCTACGTACATCCACTAGCTCGTGTCAGCTCTATTTTCCATAAATGTACTTTGGTTATAGTCGCATGTTTCAGTCCAGACATCTTCGGCCTAAACAAGCTGTACAAAGCAGGATTTCCACAGGAACAAAAATACTAGCGCGCTAATTGAGGACACGTTTCAACATTGTAATGATCTGTAGACTCCCAAACCTATTTTTCCAGCCACCTCTGAGTTGCATGCTGTAGCAGTACAGTCAGCACCTCTCAACAGATAATGCTGCAGAGATGGATCTCACTTCAGCAGTGATTGTCAAATATATACCTCAAGTGAAACCCTCTGCCCCCTGGGATTTCCAAATGCGAGCTACCTTCAGTCTTTAAAGCATTTTCATATTACCAAGATGTGAGAAGCTGCAAGCAGCACATTTAAGAGAATATACTTAATTCACTTTTCAGTCTGGAGAATAATCAAACTTTAAACTTCTAACTGGAAAGTGCTTTGATCTGCTGCTGTTATAAACGCCCTTCCTCGCACAAAGACATTTGTCATCCATTCCATGCTGTGAAGCATAGGCTCTTAGCTCATTACCCTGCGCCGACTCCTTTCTAAAGGTCAGCTGAATTGCTAACAGAGAACCAGTTAAGGATTATAAAACAGTTTGTGAATAAATGTTAATATTGCAAATATTTAGACGGGTGGTATTTGCAAGTTATACACTTTCCCTTACTCCTTCCCTCTCAGTTCCAGCTCAAGGATGTTATCCACTTCTGGGTGAGCAAACAGTACAAAATACAAGGCAGAAAAAGCAGTATAAATGCCTCTTTCCTAGTGAAGTATCTTGCCACAGAGGTACACCACTAAACTCTGACAAGAAAACCATTCCCTCTTTTGACATGTGTAATTTGCCAATTTAAAAAGCACACAGGTCATTAACAGCGTGGGAGCAAAATAATTTTCACAAGTGTCAGGAAACTTGACAAAATTATTTATGCTTCCCAGCTACAGATTTTCTTTTAAGAATCAACAATGTACTTAATGAAGACGATGTGAGGATTAACCTTAAAAGTGACCAATTTGTTTCTGACTGCAGTTTCTGACACCAGGCTTGTTCAGAAGACCAAAAAAAACATCCCGCGCAGCAGCTGTAGCTTTTAAATTCTGGGGCTAGGAGGCAAAGCCAGCTAAGCGTGCTCTGACACGGAGCACAGCTGATGTGACAATGCAGAACATACATTTACTCAGTTCTCTGACTCCTTCCAAGAGTTTAATGTCCTAGGCTAGAGGTCTTACACCTCAGATGTTTGTTTCTCTTACTACAGACAAAAGGAGAGTGAAGCAAACTGGCTTTTAATTGGGAGGTTTTAACTCTTTCTCCTCCCAAAGAGGTAAGCCATTCTCTTCTCCTCTCCATTACACTGTTCTCAAATCTAACCAAAAGGATGAACTGTACTTATTAAAACCTAACAAAAAGTTGCAAAGACTAAAAGTGTCCCAATATTTGGATGATGATATACATATACGTGAATAAAATATTAAAGCTGTAACTGAATTTAGTTTTTCTGCTGCAGCTCAACTTTAATCAAACAGCAACCAAATATTACACCTGCAGATGATCCAAGCTGCACTGTGAGTCTGTGTGCCCGTGTTCTTGGGTACAGTGCACTCGTTCCCACTTTACATACTTCTGTAGGCATCACTTCCTTCAGAAGACCGAAGAGATAATCTGAGACCACTTCTGTTCCTCTGCTTGGGAAAACACTTCTAGAAATCAGATAACCAGTCTAGTCTGTAAGTAGCATTTGAATTATTTTGAAACGCTGGTTTCCAGGATGTACAGCGTAGGCCACCAACAAGGATTTCTCATTATATTTCCATAAGGAAACAAGCTTGGCATTCTAATTAAAATCCCCATATCACAACGTAAGATTGAAGTATTCAGGAGAAGATTGAATACGAATTTCCATCTCTGCAGCATTATGTCATGCGTCATCAATTACTGCCATGCCTAAATCTAGCATCATGCCAGCACATTAAGACAGTAGGTACTATATGCAGTGTTCACTGGACCAGAAGAACAGAAATAAGAAGGGGGAAAGGAAACCCTAGAGAAGAAATTAAAAAAGGCAGACCGTGCAATACAAACCAGATCATGGCTGCTTAGCTAATATGGGCCAACTGCTGCGGAAGAAAAATGTCGAACACCCCAAGTTGTGTAAATTTTTTGTAAACATCTAACACGCACACAAACACACACAACACCAACCTACACATGAATGAGAAAATACATATTGATCTTTTGCTATCACTAAGTTTCTTCTAAGTGCAGACTAACATGAACAAACTTTAACAGAGAACTTACATTGTTAATAGGGAAAAGAAACACTTCAGAAGTACTTTCTTAACAAAAATCTAGTCTTAACCAGAACACCACTAAGTGACCCTCAATAATTCACTACAAGTTTTCTTGCTGTCATAGCGAAACTGCAGACGAAACTTAGCTAGAGCTAAGTGCCAAACCTAGGTCCGGTTCAGGCTGAGCAAGCTCTTCTGCCTCAGACTAGCAACAGATGATTTGCAAAGAGAAAAAATTTAAAACTCCAAAAAGCTAAAAAAGGTAAGACTAAGCAAAACTTCTTTTTCCCTGTCCTATGGCTGTACTCTCCACTCCTAATTCAAAGTAAAGCAATACTTTAAAGAAACTCACGGTGCAGTTTCAGATTCACGGGGAAGGGCTGCTATACTAATACTGGAATGCATCCGTGTTCCCGTACTGCCAGATGTCATTCTAACACTTTTAACACACCAGTAGTGTTCCAAAAATATAAACTAAAAAAGGATCAGAATACATTCTGCTACACTATTCCATTAGGTTCACATATGGATTAAACTGATTCTTCAACCAAAAGTATAAAAACTTAACAAAATAAGTATCTATGAATGAGTGTATTATTTTAAATAATTTCTGAAATATCATGTTGAACTAAAATTTAAAGTCCCCTATAGTTTTAGGAGAACTACTTAAAGATTAAATCCCAGGCCCACTTCATCTCAGCATGCAATTCACCACAAAAAATAACCCTGTCCTGACAAAAAGATGCCCACTCCCAGCAAATTTGACTGCATTCACATCAAGTACCATCCGATCACGGCCTAGTTTTTGGTGAGCTGATGACACTGACAAGCATGTATCTTACCGATTCTATAGGCTTGTCTAGAGATGCCTGCTCTATCTCCAGGTGCCCTTCTTCATACTGATCAAAGTGATTGCCCTGTAACAGAAAACAAGGGTTAGCTCTACAGCAGAGAACACATTTCCAACAGTCCAATTTCAAGATCCAGGTTTGTACAGTGTTATATTTTATACATTTTTGCTACCAAATGAACTTAAACACAGGTGCAACTCAGTATATAGGCTATAAGAACAAAAAAAATATTCTGAAAACTAAGCAAATTTGATGATAATCATAAACTATGGAAGTTGGCAAAACATCAAACATTCACGATGACCGTATTTTTGGGTTTTTTTTCTTTAGAAAGTCTAAGAAAACACTGACCATAAACACCAGTGCTGGCCTTAAAACCACACAGGACAAGAAGCAGAAGGAATTGACGACGACGCCACCACCACTATAAGCATTTTTGTTGTTGTTGTTTTTTCTCTTTAAAAGAGGATTAAGGCTTTCCTTGCAGCAGGAAAACCAAATTGCTTGAGGCATACATGTAATTTCACACACCTTAAATCAACAAAAACCCACAGTGGCACCAAACAAAACCTCTCCCCGTGCCCACAGCACTTGTTCATGGTCTGGAGCAGCCCTTCCCTTGAATCTTAGCAGCTGCACAGCGAACCGTTAGTGGAAGTGATCCTCCAACATGCAAAACAGCCGTTAGTTTCACCACGGAGCAGGCCCCAAGCCAGCTGACCACGCGGCCACACAAGCACGTACATCGGCACAAAGCATGCCAGGATGCACGCACAGAACTGCTTATTCCAGACGTACCAGCTTACAGCATTTGTGAGCACAGTACCCAAAACCGCTACACAAAAAAGGACAGGACTGAGGAACATGTCTGAGGAAAGAGACAGACCAAGAGACTCAGGGAAGTGTGCTAATCAAGTGTGTGGATACTCACACAGCAAAGACGACGCTACAAAGAATGGTGAGTCCAAGCACCTCACGCTCCCTGTGCAACCCCATGAAACACCTTTAGCCCTATAGACTGGCCATGCATAATAATTAAAGTAGACAAAATAAAATAGGAATGTTATTGTGGTGTACTCCACCAGCCTCCACCAAGGCACACCATGCACACCTCTAGACTGCTGACTTCTGAAGAGGGCAACCTCTCCCTGGCCCAGCGGTGCCTGGTAAGCACAGTACAACACACAAACGACAGCCACTGCAGCAGAGACAGAGCCAAGAAACCCTCCCCACGCATCCGCTATGGCAAAAGTCAATCTTTCCAGGCCTTGGCCAAGGCATTAAGCACACAGGGCTCATGAGTTAGGAAGTCAAATGGCATTCTCTGTCCTCCAGAATAACCATCGGTGCTGGAACACCATCAGTGTGAACGGCCACGGGGGGGGAATCTCTGTTGTAATTTCAGAGGCTTCTGAAACCTCAAATTCCTGAAATTGCAAACATGGTGAACCATTTTTGGTCACACAATAGGTCTATGACGTAGCACTAACATCCACCATCACTAGCACGGACCTAGAAAGGGAAAAAAATCTGACTTTCTAGCTGCAGACTCGGAAGCGAACAGGAGAGACGCCTGCAGCTCAGATCAGCACAAAAGCCACTGAAGGGGGTCGTTCCAGCGGGCTCTCCTACTTTCCCTGGATGCTGCTTGGCGTGACAGCCCTGTGACACCCCAGGAGGTGCCAAGGCCTCAGGTGTCACCCCCACTCCCTTCCCAGGCCCGCAGTGCCAGGGCAGTCCTTCCAGCTGTGCAGCAAACACCAAACACCCGGCTGTTTTTACTTGCATCCCAGCTCCGCATTTACTTTGAGCAGGAACACCTAGCACCACTGCCAAGAGAAACATGTTGTCACTCTCCTCCTTTCTACCAACACCAAATTTTCCTTCTGCAAGAATTTTGATGAAAGCCAGCATGCAAAAGAGCAAATTATAGTTGTAATGGACTGCCTGTTGGAATTTTATAAGCCAGGCACCAGCCTCCAAAAATCCTCTGGAATGAGTGTTCATATCCAGTGATACAAACCTGCAAGAGACCATCTTGACAAAAACCTGTTGCCAAGAGAACGCACTTTGATGTTGGTGCCCCAACTGCCAGCCTATACATCATCTGCTGTCCGCAGCGGTAATTCACCCGGGCCACGCTCTGCTCCCAGTAGTCGTCTTTCCCACGGTCTCTCCAAAGCAAATTTGGGGCTTAATCTGCAGGCAGCAGTCCATTCCCATCCATTTTTTTTGGACAGCCTTCAAGGAGCAAGCTGAAGGCAAACTTACCACGCACATGCAGTCGTTGCACTGCTTAAGAAAGCTCGTAATTCTTGGAGACAGGCACAGTGTAGATGCACCGACCGTACACGCGTGTGCTGTGAAGTCAGGAAGCCCAGCAGGGAGCAGACAACACGAATCCTGCCTCAACGGCGCAAAGCACAGGGCCCAGCCTCCCAAAAAGTAGTGCCCAAGAGAACAAAAGCAGTCAAGGGTGCACGTGCTGCTAATGAATTTGCACTGCCGTCTGCTGAACACTAGCAAAAACACATTACTGAAACTTCATATATAGAAATGAAATCCATTTAAAGCCTAGTTAACAAACACTTGAAATACTCTCGGCAAAAACAAAGACATACTTCCCCCTCGCCTAATTTCACAATGCGATTTGCTGCCTGCAGATAGCTCAGAATATGCCAACTAAATTACCTGGAGCTGGCAAAATATTTCTGCCTACTCACCACCTCCTTCGGCGCGCTGCCTGCCAAGACAGTTAAAATTGTTTTTACAAAGGCAAGGGTCAATTCCCATTTGAAAGCACGCCTTGCTGATTTGAGGCTTTACAACTCCATGTGCTTAAAAACAATGTCTCCTCCCAGAAACTACACAAAAGACTGAACACTCACCATGTCACAGATAAATGCAAAGAGGGCAAAAAGCAAATAAAGCTATTCTCTCTAAGTTCTAGTGATCCCACTATTATCCACTTTATATATTGTGGGGGTTCTTTTATATATTTATATACTTTGGGTTTTATTATCTATACTTTCTGTCTACTTTGGGGGTTTTATTACTGCGAATTCGAATGGGGATAAGTTGTCTGTTTTCACAAATAACAGCAATACTGACACCAGAGCTTCCAGAACAGGCAGGGTGCTTCCCATCACCTTGAACTCCTGCGTATGCAAACACCACCCGAGCCCATGGGAACAAGCCCTCGTGGGATGTCGACAAACTGCTCGCTATATTCAGAAGTTGACTGTTATAGACTCAGTAATTTAAGACATCAGAACAACAAAGTGTACAGACTGAACTGAAATCAATACTCATCACAGAGACTGCTCTTTCTTTATCAATGCGTAAAACAAATGATAAAGGAAAAACTCCCCTTTCACCATAACGTAGGTTGCCCCAGAAAAAAAACAAGAGGATAATCCAACAGTCATAATGAGGCCAAATTTATGAGTGTGTTCAGCCTGATGGTGCCTAACCAGCAAGGAGAAAAATGGTTCTTGCTTCTACAGCCATGACAAACAGCTCGTTAAGGCGATGTCGTCTGCCACTGCGGCGATCACAGGCCTTTCGGAGCTGGGACTCTGCGGGGCTGGAGGCAGCACAGCCTGTCCCTTTGCTTCCTCATCCCTGGAGCTGGCTAAGGAACAAGTTGGGGGGAATTCCATCTGTTTTCCTTCTTTTCCAGTCCTTCAACCTGGCACATTGAATGGATCCGTGCAACATTTCTGTTTCGCTGCATCTTAAGACAATGAATCAGAGGCAGACAAAATACTTTAACATTTAAATCTAACAATTAATTAAACCCTAAATGTTGAATCCGTTGAGATTAAACTACAGTTTTGGCAAACACGAACTGTAAGCACGGACCACATTTTATATGATTTTAATCTGTGTCTTCTGCAGACTTGAGGGATGCTTCCCTCTTCAGAGGAAATCTGTAAGTGAAAGGAAGAATTCAATCCCTACAAAATGGATACCAGACCATAAAATAACAGCTGCATTAAAACCAGCACTATTCAAAACCTATTCCCAAATCTTCTTCCCTGTATGACTATTAGAGAGAGACAGTAAAATCCCGACCCCGCTAGCTAATGGGAAAGTTTCCGCCTACTCCCGTGGACAAGGATTTCAGGGTTGCAAGCAGTGCCCTTCTCCCTCCCATCCTCTGCCCCTCCATTTTAAAGCTGCCTGTATCACGCTTCCTCCCTCCTGCTTTGTAAAACAAGATGTATTGCACTGCTTATATCACTTTCTTACAGATGCTACCTCCATCCTAAAATAGCAGAGCAAATAAGACAAGAGACTTCCACTTAAACCATAATTTATTGCTATCGCTTTGTGCTACAGTAAGTGCTCCGACGCTAGGTGCTTAACTACAAGCATACTGAAATTCAATATATTTTAAAACTTAGATGAGAAGCAAGGACAAGCCTTCAACATCTAAGCATTCCTTATTATACACCACACACACCATTTCCTTTCCTTGTTGCATCCATGTCCAGGAGCCAGTATGTTTGCGTCCTGTAATTTTTCGTGTAGTATCATCTGAACTTTGGCTAACTACCCATTTTGATTACTCAGTCCCATGCCCTCCTCTCTCTCCTCCACTTTCCCATTGTTTGATCTTTGCACGAAGCTCTTTGCCAAACCTTATGTCTTGGAGCCCTCATACACTTAACTGCTGAGTTATGCACACAGCATTCGAAATATCAACTAACAAAAGCTGCCTCCACGCAGGGTTTTAGATCCTTATTCTCCCTTATTTGGATTGTAAATACTTCACAGCTCCGGCCCAACAATGCCATTTTGTCCAAGATTAAACGCAGCAGAGTCACTGCGTGTTCTGAAACAATTCAAGTTAAACAGCTAAAGGGAAAGAGTACTAGTACTGCTGTTTCTTACTTATAAAGTCTCAAACATTGTAGTGAGACCCAGTCAGTATAATTAAAAAAAAAACAAAAAAACCCAAAACTGACACCTTAATCCTACTTTCATCCCAAAATCTTTAGCAGCAAGAACTGTTGCAAATAAATGACTCAATGCAAATGAAATGTTGATTTAAGCCTATTAATCACAGTAAGTTTAGTCTCCCCTACACAAACCACCTTTTCATGAAGGTGGGCAAAGACAAAGCATCTAAGAACACACAGATATTACTGGGGGGGGAAAACCCCTATTAAACACATGTTCACAACTACAAGGCAGAACAAAAACATTCTCTCTCTCTCTCACCGCCCCCCCAAAAGGGTGTATCCAAATCCAGACCTGACTTCTGAGCACTGCATTTTCTAAGTCACCTACAGCATCATCGAGGCAAGAAGGAAAGATGAGTCACTTCAAGTGCTTCAAGGCTATTAGACCTCCCTGGACATTAATTACTGGACTGCTCTTTGCAATCTGTCCAAGCACAAAGGATATTAAGATGTCAGCATGCAGAATACATTCCATATAGTAGACATTCCTGACGGGAATTAGTGGTTTCTTTTATGAGCAGCCCTAAGTTATCCATGTATTATTTCAAAAGAAAAGTGAGTGTGGCAGCCTGCATTGCAGTAGCTAGGCCAAACCGTGAAGCACGGTTCTCATGTGGAGACGGGAGAAAACTACAACAAAGGAGTAGCACAATGGAGACGTGGAAGCAATGGCTCGCTTTCAGAACGCCTTCATTCAGCTGTCCTTTCAGTTACTGCTCAACAAGAAAGCTCAGTTACACGAATGTTATTATTAATATGAAAGATGATGTAAGCCACAAAAAACAACAGAAGTCGGATGCAAAGAGCCTAGAATGAGAATACTGGGGGAAAATGCTGCCTGCTCCACAAGTCACAGGGATGACACCTTCAACGGTGTGAAAGGAGTAAAGAAAGAAAAGACTCCAGCATAAAACCCCATGCCGATGCCTACCAGCACCAAAACCAGTGATGACTGGGGAGGGAACATGCAGAATGCAGCTGCTGAGATGTCAAAGCAGAGACAATCTATTTATGTCCATCATTAATTTTCAGGACTTTCCTAGGTGCACAGAAATGTGTGTTCCCCTGTCGGGACAGATAACTATCTAAAGAAGGTAATTTTGCAGAAAAGCCTCCCCATCATTGTTTCTTAAACGCACTGGGTAAAGAGCACAGCATGATCACGATTGCTTAACTGCACTTCAAAAGAGCACAGTGTGCTCCTTAGATATTCAAAAATTAGTTTTACACCGGTACAATGTCAGGAAAAGCCTCAAAAAAATAACATTTATATTGCATTTACTTTAGAAAATGGAATTTTAAAACACTAAAGCAAATCAGCAGCACTTGTGCATATTCTATTGATCCATCAATCCAATCAATAGATCTTAAGACTCCCAAAAATACTAAATCAGGCCATAAAATTCAGGGTTGTTACCCACAAGTGCCACTTTAAAACACTTAATGAAGCCCACTCCCCATTCCTTAAAACTCTGAAGGCATGAGGCTGTAAAACAGCAGCTGAGACACTAGGAATATCTAAAAAGAGAAATCAGTACCTGCAAAAAAGGCCATTATCTGGCGTAGATAACGCCGCAGCAGACCGCGCTAGCTACAAATCACAGAATATTTTGCAGCGCCCTCCGGTCCCTGCTCCTGCGGCTGGAAGGCAAAGCTGACCTTTCCCGCAGCCAGCCCGGGACGGGGCAGCACAGATGCAAGGTCTTGACAGTTGAACACAGGAAACTGGAGCAGCATCTGAATGCAAGCGATCAAATGCCACTGCTCCAAAATCCCAGCTGCCTGCGCGCATATGGCACCTTCACAGATTAAGAAAAAAAGACTGATTTCAGAAGCAAATATCCTATTAAATTTAAAATTTTGCTTTTTTATAGGAGGAGCTTGAGCAGTTACGAGGCCTTTAGGAGGACAAGGCACCCTAACGTGCATCAGCTTTTCCCCCAAGATAGCTGAATGGTTCCTAGCCCAACTCCTGCCAGCAGTCCGCATCCGACACCTGCGTGCACATCGCTCGGCCAGCACCAGGGCAGAGGCCACGAGAGACAGACACAGCAATCGCTCTGCGAGGCCCCGAGAGAGCACCAGATTCTCGCCTAACCCAAAGACTAGGAATTTCAGCAAGCCACAATCGACACTGATCTCATTTAGTGCTGCACTTGGCATCTAGTTCTCTTTTTAAAAAACGTCCCAGCTTGGTCAGCTGTTACCGCACCTGCCGGTTTTGCAGAGCCCCGAGCTGGACTGACCCACCTCCCCCGAAGGTGACACAAACCTCCGAGTGCGGCTACAGGGTTACACGCGGGACAGGGACAGGAGAAAAAAACAACTCCAGGGAAGGATCAGACACGAACAGTGTACGTGACAACGCCTGCTAGCACTACCTCCGATTTGGTTCATTTGTGAGGCTCTATCAACTGCGTCATCTGCTAACCTCACCAGTAAATTTCAGCCAACACAGAGGGGAGAGGGAAGGTGTTAAAACCAGGTCCAGCTCACCACAACTAATCAAGTGTTTACTGCACACAATCAAAACGTAACGGGTTTAGATTTTCTGCGCAAGACCCATACTGCCCTATGCACGCTGACTACAAATCTCAGGCAGTAATTTATGCTGCCCTTTTAAGCTAAGCAGAACCTGATGACTCTATACGATGGAAGATCTCCAAAACCTAATTGATGCAGACAACCGTGTTGATGTTTAGAAATCCATCCAGGGAATTCAAAAACAACTCCAGGAAAGCACAGCTTAGCAGTGTTTCTTGAACATTCATTATGCACCCAGAAGAAAACACACTTTTAAGACCAACATACACCTAGCAGATGACTCCAGCCCACCCCCTGCTCACACTTGCTTGGATTTAAAGGCCATGTGGTTTCTCAAAACTATAAAAAGCGATACAAAAGCAACTTTGTACTGGTACCTGGAAAGCCTTTGTTAATGCTTCCCAGAACAAAATCCTCCTTTTTTCTGTGGTTCCCTATCATGACTGTAAAGACAAAAAAAATCATCCTTTCCTAGCAACAGAGAGGTAAAGCATTCACAAACAACAGCTACTGTTCTCCACAGCCTTCCACATGTTATAAACAGTCTTCCCAGTCCCCTTCCTGTAAATAAGCAATACAAATGGGTGAGTATGGACACCGCACATCTTCATGCCCTTCCAAATAGCTTAATGTTTACAGTCAACATCTTGTGAAAGCTGCAGCAAAACCTCATTGTGGGCAAACGCACGCATCAATTATTTTGAGAGTACTTAAAACAAAAATCCTCTCAAGTCAACACAACAAAAGCAATCACTTAAAATTTGGATATAAATTTAAACTGGCAACTTTTGAAAGAAGCACCTGGTAATTACACCTTGAGAAGCTGACGGCACCTTTTGTTTACTGAATGAAAAGTTAATTTTGATGGCAAAATTCTGTTGACTCCAAACACACTGAAAAAACACCCGCCAGAACACATTCAAGACTACTCACAGGTCAAGAGCTTTAAACCCGGAAAATGTGCATATAAATACCTTGTTAGAACCTTCCAATTAAAAACAAGTTCTACAGCTGAGAGATAAACAGCTTGTACAAAAAGGAGTGAAGCCAGAGGCAGGTCTCTGCTTCGCTATGCTTTGCATACTTTGGCATCAAACAAGAACAATTTAACGTCTTTCAGATTCCTTCTGCCGCTACCAACGCCAGCTATAAATCTGTTCCAGCACACGAGTGATGCTGTGCAGTTCTTCAGCGCTTCCAGCAACTGTACCGAAGAGTATTAGCATTGCTCTCACTCACCCAATTTTCTCTTAGCCATTTCTTAACATACCTTGATGCAGAAGATGCTGCAGCTTCCAGCACCCACGTCTTCATGACTAACAAGGACTTTCAAACAAGAGAGCTACAGAGAAAACACCCTGATGGGACTGGGTGCTAGTCATTTAATATTTAGGGTATAATTTATTTACCATCACCAACTTCCAAGCTTTCGTAGCATGGTCCTTTTTTTTTCCTCATTATGGCATTTGAATTGATACAGGATTGTTTCTTTCCTCATTATGGCATTTGAATTGATACAGGATTGTTTCTTTCCTCATTATGGCATTTGAATTGATACAGGATTGTTTCTAAACTGAAATGACACAGAAAACCGGACTGAGGAGCACGTTAGCTGGATTCAAACTCCTAACTCACTCCACAAGACTTGGTACCATTCAACATTTTTATCAATGACTAGAGGGGAAATAGAGCAACTGCCGACTCAGTTTGCAGATCATGAAGCCCAACAAACAGTAAGCAAGAACGTGGACAGCGTGTTTGCACAGAGCAAGCTGACCCGTGCAAGAGCGGCCTGAACTTAAAAAGTCTGTTTTCACAGAGCCCTGTGCAAACACACCTGCAGCACAGGGGCTGCACCCGAGCACGCAAGAGAAATCCAAGTTAAAACCTCTTCATGCAATACAGTAGCAAAAAGGATAAAAATACAGTCCAAGGGTATGGAACAAAGGAACAGCAAACAAGAATAAAGCAGTAAAAGAGCTGTTTATCTCTGCACATTATACAGATAGTCTATTCTAGATGCCTCTATGCACGTCTTCTTGTCACAGCTGTGGAAAATTTTAAGATGTGGAAAGCTGTAACAATGCAAAGCAAAAGGCAAAACGCCCTACAATAAGAGAATTCAGAGATCAGACCATTAAGGCTCTCCAAGGAGGCAAGGACTACGACAGAAATGCTATATATGCCCTCACATAAGAGGAGACAGCGTACTACTGTGTGCTTTGGCATTAGTAGAGAAGGACGTAACAAGAAACAGCTAAAATCTGAAAATAGAAAAATATAGACGAAAAATAAAGGAAAATACACCTTTCGGTGGCCAAACTACCAGAACAATCTACAATGGAAAGTGTTCACCATCACCAGCTGTCAAGAGAAAGAAATACTGTAGGCAAAGACTAATTCCTGGGCTTAAAACTGGGTCAAATGATGGAAATTGAAGGGTGATACCTGGATATTCAATGCAGACATCCTAATATCAAGTTCTGGCATTAAAACTGTGAACAGCTAAAATCTCAAATGACTTAATTCCTCATCGAGCTGCTTGAAAGTGGAAAGCACCAAGAATGACTATGGGTTTAAAACAACGGTAGAAAAAATGCCAACATCAGCTGCGGAAATGCTGGCCAGGAACTGCAACAGTGCTTTTTCATCAGATGAGCTCCTAAAACCCTACATCCCCACGCAGTGGGTGTTTGGAGATTAGTTGGGAGGGTTTGGGTTTGTTTTGGCAGGTGTGACTCAGAAGAGGCTGAGATAGCTTAGAGACGGTTTGTGGGACTGTAGAACAAAGTGTTTCCTGTCCTATCCAGTTACCCACGGCGACAGAGAACACCACTGCCTGAGAGACAAGAACAGAAGTGACAAAACAGTGAGCAGGGAAAGGTACAACCAAGACAGGAAAGAAGGTCTACATAAAATTAACTCGCCATGAGTTCCAAAAATTCACACTGAAGTGCAGATTCTCCTGTGATCTTCTAAACATGGAGCCAATGCTACTCGATCTACTTTTTAAAGCATTTTCTCCTAGTTTTCTCCTCCCTTCCTTGCTCACGTAAACAGGCAGAAATCAGTCAAGTTCTGATGTTCCTGCTTTGCTCAACTGAGAGGTCAGCAGATCTGGCCAAGGAGGCAAGAACAGTATTCTTCCATGCTGGAAATTTAACCCTAATCTAATGATAAATGTGGATCTCTAAATGATACTAACAGATTTTAGAAAAATCTAAGATTAATTCTTAAATTAGAAAACACGCCATGGGAAAGGCTGCTCCTAGACTGCTCTCCACTGCACTTGTCAAAGGCAAACTCACGCCCCAGGATCTCGTATCGGCTAGAAGCTCAGCATAATGTACGTTGCAGAGACTTCAATCCTATTCTTTCCCTCGTTTCCCCACACAAAGTTTTTCTTTTTCCGATTACTAAAAGTAGGCAAAAGAAAACAACCCCATTTATTTCCTCAAAGCAACGAGAAAAGCCATCAACTTACTTTGCCACATAACCCACAAGCAGCCATGGCCTGCTGAAGGACATAAAAATCAAATACGCTTGCCTCAGGCAGCACCTAAGAAATGAACTGGAGTTGAAGCCACTGACAACACGCACACATTAAAAGGACAGATTTTACAACTCCACGCTGTCGGCCAAGACGTCCGGTAAGCCCGACCGCCTAAGCTGCTCGGGAACAAAACTTATCCCTGACATTCTGCCAATTAAAAAGCACAAAATCCCCCTGCTACCAGCATTCAGCTCAACTTGCTGGAAGCAGCAGCACCAGAAGCACAGACCAGCCCGCACCAGCAACGTTCGCTCTTCGAACCCTTTGGGGGAGGGGGGGAACCCACCTATCTGCTTGGCATAAGGAAGAGCACCAGAACTGAGGTTCAGACTGGCTACATTTTCAACCCAGTTTAGAAAACCAGGCACTTCTGCTTGGTGGAAGTGTTCTTGGATTATACAGACTATACAATGAACTGAAAAAACAAGAGACAGAACAGTTTGTGTTCCGTCTGGCTAATGATGCAAGGAAGTGCAATGTACGTAGGAAGAGGAAATTATTGTACACATATACACATATGGCTCGTAATATTTCTGCTTCAACAATGAAAAGGAGAAAGAGATAGCAACAAAACATTTCCTCAACATCTGTGAGTAACTGTGAGCTCCACTGGATTGCAGCGACATGGAGACATCCAGAATACTCATTCCTTGAGTTCAGTATAGTTAATCTACAGAAAAAAATGTTGTAATTACACAAAACCAACACTAAAACTATATTTACTATTGCAGCAGTCTCATGGCTTCACACTGTTCTCAGTAATGCTTATAAAATACTTTGTTAGCACAGTCGACAGCTTTTGGTCATAATTACTTCAAGTTACAATGGTTCACAAGTTTGTCTCTGCCGCGGGGAAGCCAGTCAATCAAGGAGATGGCAGCAGCAGACAAGTGACAGGCATCCCTGCGACAGATAAGTAGTACGATCTTTTAACCAAAGGACTAAGCTTGTCGGCGGCCAACTCAAAAATAATCCCTCCTGTAATGGAAAAGGGGAAAAAGTTGGGATTTATTTGGGTAAGTCATCCAGCAGACTTAACTTACCATTTCAGAGTGCAGAGAGAGAAGAAAGAGAGGGAAGGTCAGTAACATCCTTCCTCCTTCAGCAATTTATTTCACTGCCTGAACTCTCCCAAACAAGTTGCTGTGCTGTCCTGGTCAGGGAAAGCTCAAGTACGACTGGACAGAGCACAGCTCAATGCCTTTCACTGGAGCTGCCCTCAAGTTCAGCACCTGCAAAATACAGCCAAAACCAGGGGCTTTCCCCTGAAGTTTTCTAAGGTTTGGGAGCATACAGCAAAAAGAGATGAGGGTCTACACCCTTTGTGTGGCTTCTAAAGCTACAGAGCACCGCAAATGGAAGAGAATCCTACAAAAACCCCAAATCTCAAAAGCTGCTAAATCACCTCAATGCAGTGATATCCCCCAATGCCATTTCCTGCTCCTCTGGCAATTCCAACCTTCAAACCATCCTTTGCTTTGAGGTTCCTTCCACCCTACCATAAAGAGGACTCAGTTCTATTTCCAAGTACGTAATCTTTCTCCTCCCCCTCCATACCACAGTCTTTATCCTTAACGATAGTCGACCTTATCCTTATACCAGCTACTCTTTTCCACAGGGTCACTTATAACCCCATGACAGTGTCTCCATTCCCCCTGCAGCTTTCTTTATACCCATCACATCGCTTTGGCTGCAGTTACAGGAAGGTCCCCCACTCCCTCTTATTTCTCCAGCCCTCAGCTGATCCCTCTGCTCAACAATCCTTCTCCCCTCATCACCTTTTTGGGCACTTCAGACAATTCATACCTTCTTTTTCTCAATTGCTTTAGGTCCTTTCCTTCCTGAACCCACTGCCCTTCAGTGCTGTACATTTCCATTCCTGCCTTCCCCGATCACACTGAGCTTCCTTCAGTCAGGCACAGGGGAGGAAAGAATAGCTCCCGGCAGCTCTCTCACCCTTAATCCACTTCTCTCCAGCGTATCAGAAGCTCAGAAACCTGAGTATCACCTCTGCTAACCTCATCTCTCCCCAGCCCGCATCAATGCTCAACTTGCACGCTGACCAAACTAATCCTCCCACACCCAGAATGTTTCCAGTTTCTTCCCAGAAAGAAGGCTGATAATAATAAAGAGAAGTCTAAAATGTTTTTTTTTTTTCCATCCAGTGACTCTCTTCCATTAGCCACATCGTTAATCCCAAGGCATTTGCCTTTCTTCCAAACAACTAAAAAGCTCCTTTGACCCACACACTTTACTCCTGACCTTTTGTTTCTCCTCCTCTCTTCAAACCGTAACACACCCTTTTACTTCACCAAGATCACAAATACATCACCCAAGAATGAAATCCGAGGGATCTCTACAGCCTCCCTCCCCCTCGCCATGGCCCATCCACGCCTGCTTCAGGCCGTGTCATTTCAGGGCACCAGCTCCCTTTTGTCATGCCTACGGAGGTCTCAACAGACCAGCAGTAACACAGGGTCACGTTTGTAGTCATACTCGGTCAAAGGACAGAAATTTCACCTGCTGAAGCTTAGAATTAAAACCGCTAGAAAAGGCGCGGAAAAGGCATTCTTAACACCGACAGCAGCACTCCTGCAAAGGGAGCCTACACACAAACTTGTGACTTCACACTAACAGAGTGTCTTATTTTTGCTGTAGTTTTGAGACCAGCATTTTACAGAGCTGATCAAACGCTGCATGCTAAAGGCAGGCGTATTTTTACCTATGCTTAGCAACGGTCACAGCGCAGCTTTCACAGCGGCCCTGCAAACACTCCGCATAGCAAGCCATTTCCTTTATTCCACACCGGTGGTACATCCCAAGTGACCTCGTCTAAATATAGAGGAAAAAACTCAAAAATCTTCTCCGAAAGCGATTTTGATAAAGAAGAAAACTAAGGTTCAAAAAGCCTTGCTCCAGCAACATACTTCAGAAAAACCATTAGACTGACTGTCAGGGATACGTGCACAGGCGCTTGAGCTCCTACCAATTCAGTGCCACCTTGGCCAAGACACTCGGGCCCCGTCTCCCTCTCATCAGCCCTTTCATAGCTCCTTGTTTTCATGTTCAGTCCTCTGTGAGCCTTAACCAACTCCAAACTGTTCTTCCCAGAGGAACGATTCCCCTTTTCCCTCGAAGCAAGCTTTAACGCACAACATAAAATGTCTTTGCACTGGCAAATTTTCAGGGAGAAAAGATAGAAGTTACCCTACTATAAAACCCTACCTCTATTTTTTACTCTAGTCTATGGGAAAGAGAATGGAAGCCTGATATTTGGCACACGTAGAGTCCCAATTAAAAACAGTGCCCTTTCTTAAAGTCAAGGGAACACAGGGTTGTGACTGGGTTATTGTTTCCGAGCACGCTCGGCAGCTTTTAAGATTTTGGCACTGGGTAATGGAGCCCAGTTTCCTCTGACATCACTACACATTCTCCCTGCATGACCAGAGCAATGACACAGTAACAGGTTTTGCTGCTACAATTATTTTTTTTTGCAAAGGGGTTGCCCCACAAAGGTACAAGAACAAGGACACTGAGCAAAAGGCACATGTGAACAAGTTGTGAAACACACGACTACAGAGCTTACCCATATCTCAGCTACATCCTGGAGTACCTGACTTGTTTTAGGCTCCCCATCCCTCCTCTCCCCAAGCAAACTATTACGAGAAATGTGTTTTCAAACCCAAGATCCGGCTTGCTCCACTTCCTGAAACAGGAACTTCAAAAACCTAATCAGACCTTTTCAATATTAATTACGACCCATTTCTTCATTTCAGGACACGAACGATGCAAACCAGCCCCTGTGTTCCGGACCACGTTAGGAGCTGTACCTACAGTCCCCAGGGAAGGTAATGCAAACGGCACAGTCAGCCACGCCGATATGTATTTTCTCACGCGTTTCTAACGCGGTTTAATAACGACCTACGAAGTGCGCATCGCCTAAAACATCCAGAAGGAACAACATAAACGAATCGCTACTGGATGCCCTGACTCTTTTCAAGACTGCACCTTAATGCCACATTAAGCAGAATTACGCAAGCTCCCCAGCTATAAAAAAAACCCTCCCAGCTCTTCGGAAGAAAGGCAGGACTCTCGGTGAAAAGCACGATTGCAACTTCGGGCTCCCGCAACAAGAACGACGCACGGACGCTCCTCAGCAGCCGCTCCTGAGCTGTGTCTACTCTCACTCCTTTTGTTTTCCTCTCTGACCCCGAGACTCTCCGGGGCTGAAGTCAGAAAACAAAATGTCATTGTTTCAGCTTAATAAGTCAACCTTCATTTCACCACTGTCTATTTAAATCCCCTTCAAAAAGGCAACAGCGGCGTTAATTACGCCAAAATGCGAATACTTTCTCGGGGGGATACGAGGAGGAAAACGCGGTTCCCGCACCGGGGGTGGCCGGCACACGCCGGGGGCACCGGGCAGGCGGGGCCGCCCCGCCGAGGGACCCGCACCCCGCCGGGCCTCCGGCCTCACAGACCGGGACAACAGCCCGAGTCCGCCGTCCCGGGGGGGAGGGCTACCTCGGCGGGGGGGGGACCGAGCCCCCCGCCCCGGGCCGGCCTCCTCCCGCGGGTCACCTTGACAGCCCGCCCCGGTCCCCCCCGCTCACGCCTTTGTGTCGTTCCCCGCCGCTGCGGAGCGCCGGGCCGGCGCACAAAGCCCCGGCGGGGGGGGGAGCGGCCCGCCCCGGCCTGAGGGAGCCGGGGCCGCCCGGGGTAGAGTGGGCGGCCCGCCCGCCCCCGCGGCGCGGCCGTTACCTGGAAGTCTCTGTCCTCGTTGAAGCGGGAGAACCTGTCCGCCATTTTGCGCCGCCGCCGCCGCCTGGCTCGGCCCGGCCCGGCCCCGCGGCCCCGGCCGCCTCCCCTCAGCGCCGCCCGCGCCGCGGCCGCGCGCCCGCCCCGCCCCCGCCGCACCGGCCCGCTCGGCGCCTGCGCGGCAGGGCAGGTCACGTGCGCGGCCTCGCGACTCCCTCACGGCAGCGCCACCGGGCGGAGCGGGAGGGGAGCGGCTCGCCGCGAGGGGCCGAGCGCGGCGGCAGCTGACCGGCGGCTACCGGAGGGGCGGAGGCACCGCCGGCCGCGCCGTTACAGCCCCCGCCGCTGCTGGGAGCGGAACGCGCAGCACGGCTGTGCCAACCCCCGCCTGCGCGCGCACCCCGCGGGGGACAACACCGCCCTCCCCGCGGCCCGTGCTGCGCATGTGCGGAGCCGTTAGGCGGCGGGGACGCATTCCGGGGGGGGTGGGCCAGGGGAGGGCGCGAGCTCTTCTTCAGCATTCCCGCCCTCCCAGCCCGAACCAATGGGCCTGCCTCAACCTCTTGAGTGATAGCGGCGCGAACCAATAGGAGCACGGGCTCGCCACCGCCCCCTTGCGTGCGCCGCGGGTCCCGCTGACTACTGAGGCGGCGCATGCGCAGACTCTCCTCAGATGGGTGCGGGCGGGAGCTGGGGCTGAGGGGCGTCGGGAAGGAAGGGGGGTCGGGGCAGCGCTGCACCCCTCCGGCGGTGAGGGAACCCCCCTCCGGGACAGCCAGCCTGGGGCCAGCCCTGAGGCGAGTGGCGGTGGTGCCTGGGCCCAGCCCTGAGGCTGCTGATGGGGCCTGGGCCCAGTCCTGAGGCCGGTGATGGTGCCGGGGCCCAGCCCTGAGGTAGGCCATGGTGCCCAGCGCAAGGCCTGAGCCGGATCACGGTGCTCGCAGCCAACCCTGAGGGGAAGCACAGTGCCCGGGGCCAGGCGCAGCCATGCCTGTAGCCCTGCTCCCACCCGAGACCTTCAGCCAGGCCGCCGCGGCCTTTCTTCGCCCCTGAGCAGGGAACTGTGTGCTGGTTTGCGCGAGCGTAGCCAGGTTCCCCGTATGTGGTGGCGGAGGAGCAGTGCCCTGGACCTGCGCGCACCAGGCGATGCCTCGGGTCTCCGTCTCGCAGCAGCCCACAGGCTTCTGAGCGGAGGAGGCCCTGCTTTTCCATCCACGCCACAGCTGTTACCAGCTGTCTCTGAGCATGGCCGCCATGCGTGTGTCGCCTTCTCTCCGCTGTCCCTGACAGCAGGAAAACCAGATTCCATCTGTCTCTCCGTTCATTCCTTTTCTTTCTCTCACCAGAAGCCTCGCTGCCCGGATCCTGCTTGCGTGCTCCCTCTGCCGCCTCGTCAGGGCAGGGTGCGGAGAGAGGAGCTCGGAAACGGGCCTGTCTGAAGCGTGTTCGCCAGACCGTGCCTCCATGCGCGGCACTGAACCTGCCAATGAGGTGAATGCCTGAGTCCTGCGCAGTGGGGCTGTGGGTCGGACGTGGGGGAGGCCAAAGTGGTCGTTGTGCTTTGTGCTGCGCTGTGCAGCTCGTAGCAGAGCCGCCTGGGTCTGTTACTGCGGTGTGCCAGGTTGGGCTGCGCTGCCAGAACTCCTGCGTGGAGCTCCCTCACGCATCTGCCTCTAGCCTGCTAGGAGGGATGCCACTCTCACCCTGCTGCCCACCTCGGCAGTCCTGCAGAAATGCCCCTGGGAAATCTCCCCAATCCTGGCTCTCTCTGGCAATCGGTCAGCCTGGTGTTTGTGCTGAGGAGGACCTTGTCGTTGAGAGCTGGGACCTCTGCCATTGAGAGCTGCGACAGCTTGCTCGGGCTGGAATGTGCTGGAATTTGCTCCTCGTCTGCCTAAGAAAGTCCTGCTGACACCGTGCCTGTCTGTGCTTTACTCTGCTCCCCCCAAACGCCTCAGCACTGTGGGTCACCCATCTTCATCCTGCATCGGGTCCATGGTCCCACCTGCCCGGGTGAAGGGTGGCTGCTGGTCCAGAGCTGCCAGGCCTCTGCCGTGGACTCTCTCCCTGCCACTGTCCCCGTGGCTCGCTGCGCCCCAAGAGCTGCCCTGCGGCTTAGCCCCGTGGAGAAGCTGAGGCAGGGAGGGGAGAAGCCTTTCGGAGGGGACTGTCCCCTTCTTGTCCTCCCGCAGCACCCAGGCGGGCAGGATGGAGCCGGGATCCCAGCCCGGAGAGCCCGGCCACGCTGCGTGGAGCGACACGTGTGTCCTGCAGCCACCCCACCCGTGGGTCCCGTGTGGGCACCCCGTGCCCTGCTCAGCGCTGGGGCTGTGCCCACGAGAGGGAGCTCCTGCTCTGCCTAGGGGGGCGGTGGGACCCCCCCCCCCCCCCCCCCCCCCCCACACACACCGTGGGACCCCCACCCACCGTGGGGGCTCTGGGCCAGATGTGGCCCCGCAGGGAGATGGGGCCATTCCCAGCCGGGCAGGACGAGCCCTGGGGCAGGGAGCGTGGGTGCCCAGCACGCCCCGGGGAGGGTGGGAGCTCCCCGGCAGGACCCGGGTGTCCTGGAGCCTTACGCCCCTTCTCGTCATGGCCCCCCAACCCTGCCGGTCACCGATGGGTGGGGGGCACCCAGCCCTGCCTGCTTGGGCGTTTGGGCCAGGGGGACCTGGCACCCTGGGGTGCTGAGCCAGCGAGGAGGGGTGGCCCCCCCCCGGGGCTGGGTGCCCTCCTAGGTGCTGCCCGAGGCCGCTCACCCCCTGCCTCAGTTTCCCTCCGTGCTACAGGGGTGAGCGGAGTCCGGCTGTGGCAGCGGGGAGCTGGGGCCAGGCCCGAGCCCGCTTTGGGGGGGCAGCCCTGGGGGGGCTCGGGCTCCTCTGCCCGACGTGCTGGAGGGAAACGGTGTCCCCAGGCCAGGGGACCCCCGACCCCGAGCGTGTACGTGTGCGGCGTGCACCTACGGGTGCGAGCGTGTGTGCGAGCAGGGGGAGGCCGGGAAGCGGGAGGGAAGGAGGCCCCTTTCTGCGGGCCAGGGGCCGGGAGGCGGGGGCCGGCGCTGCGGCCGCCTGGGCCCCTCTTCTCATGTAAAGCAGCTTTGTGCGGGGGCTGCGGCCCCCCGGCCCCCCGCCGCTTGCTGCAAACAGCCGCCCCTCGGCCAGGGCCCGTGCCTGCCGTGTGCCCGACGGGGGACAAACCTGCCCCGCTCTGTCCCCCGGTACCCCCTAGCCCAGAGGGGCTGGGCATGGGGACAGCTCAGTGTCCTTGTTGGGCACAACTTCATGCCACCGTCAGGTACCAGGATGGTTCGGTGCCACCCTTGAGCACAGGGATCAGCCCACACCTCTGCTGGGCGTGGGGACAGCTCGATGTCCCCCTCGGGCACCGCTCTGTGCCTACACTGGGCACGGGGACAGCTCGGTGTCCCTATCAGGTACCGCTCTGTGCCCACACTGGGCACGGGGACAGCTCGGTGTCCCGCTTGGGCACCACTCTGTGCCTGCACTGGGCATGGGGACAGCTCGGTGTCCCCCTTAGGTACCGCTCTGTGCCTGCACTGGGCATGGGGACAGCTCGGTGTCCCCATCAGGTATGCTCTGTGCCCGCACTGGGCATGGGGACAGCTCGGTGTCCCGCTTGGGCACCGCTCTGTGCCTGCACTGGGCATGGGGACAGCTCGGTGTCCCCCTTAGGTACCGCTCTGTGCCTGCACTGGGCATGGGGACAGCTCGGTGTCCCCCTCGGGCACCGCTCTGTGCCTGCACTGGGCATGGGGACAGCTCGGTGTCCCCCTTAGGTACCGCTCTGTGCCCTCTCTAGACACAGAGACAGCTCGGTGTCCCATTCAGGTACACTCTGTGCCTACACCGGGCACAGGGACAGCTTGGTGTCCCCCTCAGGCACCGCTCCATGCCCCCACTGGGCTCAGGGACAGTGGGGTGTCTCACGGCACAGTGTCCCCCATGGGCTGGGGACAGTTGCAATGTCTGTGACACACCGTGGGGGGAGGAGTGGGCCTCGGGGCCCCACAGCAGCCCCTGTCCTACAGGGGGGGCTTTGGGTGGTGCTGGGGGACAGGCAGGCACCCAGGGGACCCTGAGGGCCACCCGGGGCACGGGCTCGCCTGTGTCCCCACACCGAGCCCTGACAAGGGCCGGGTATAAATAGCAGCCAGCTCTGTCACCTCCTGTCACATGTCCGGCGCTGGCAGGGTCCCCCGCCATCGGCTGGGGCACAGCTGCTCGCAGGACGGGGAGGGACAGCCGGGGGAGCACCCCATGCCTCTGCCAGCCGTGCGGGGGGCACCCCCACCACCCAGTCAGCCCCAGGGGGGGGACCCAGGGGTCTGGCCTTGGGAACACAGACCCCCACCCAGCTCGGGGCCCTGGGGCAGAGCGGAGGTGGCCGGTAGCCCCCCATGCCCCATGGGGACCCATTGCCAGCGCTGGGGGCTGGTGGGGTCGCGGAGCCTCCCACCACCCCCCCTCCTCGCACCGAAAATCGTCACCGGGTGGCTCTAAAAATACCGCGTCCTCCTGACCGCGACAGCTGCGGGACCCCGCGGCGGGGGCCTTGGGGACTCGCGGGGGGGCCAGGCCCTGCGGGGGAGCGAGGCTGCCAGCCTGGGTGCCCCGGCCCCCTCCGAGCCGGGACGCTCCCTCCCGCTTCCCACGCTCCGTTTCGGGGAGCCCCCCGGCATCGCGCCCCGCCGGGCCTGGCCCGCTGCCCCTTCTCCCACCGGGACGCGCCGTGTCCGGCCATGCCCGCTCTCGCCCGGCGGCACGCGGCCCGCGACGCGCCGCGGCGGCCGGGCCTCTCGCTGCCCCCCGGCCCTCCCCGCAGCCCCTCATCCATCTCTCGCAGCGGGAGATGCCTAAGCTGCCTTTTCATGCCGGCTGCTCCGCGCGCGAGCTGGCCGCGCTCTCAATGCCGGGCGCTGGCGGGAGATGTGTCGGACATGCGAGGGGATCCCTCCCCTGCCAGCAAGGTCAAGATGGGCCTGAGGCAGCTTCCCCCCGCACGCCGCCCCGGCCTCGCACCCACCCCGCTGCGGCTCGGCCCCCGCCCGCACGGGGACGAGGCCTGGGAGACGGCGGGGGGACCACCGCTGGGGGGGCCGCGCAGTCGGACTCGCGCCTCGGTGGGGGGCTTGTGTCCCCCCCAGCGCATGCAGCCACTCTCGGGGTCACCCAGCAACGCCCCGGGCCCGTCCCAGGGACCCTCCGGGTGCCGGGGTTCAGCTGCCATGCTGTGCCCGGTGCCTGCGGGGGCACCCCACGGCTCACCCCAGGGTACCCCGGGGTTCGGCTCACCCCATGGCTCACCCCAGGGTACCCCAGGGCTCAGCTCACCCCAGGGTACCCCGGGGTTCGGCTCACCCCACGGCTCACCCCAGGGTACCTCGGGGCTCAGCTCACCCCAGGGTACCCCGGGGCTTGGCTCACCCCAGGGTACCCCAGGGCTCGGCTCACCCCACGGCTCACCCCAGGGTACCCCGGGGCTCGGCTCACTCCCAGCCCCCCTGGCCAGTGCTGCTCACAGACCCCTCCTCCCCGTGGAGCCATAGCAGACCATTAGACCAGTTTAGACCAGTACAAACCAGGCCTGAGAACAGCAGGCACTGGTTTCTGCCCACTCTAACCCACAGGATAACGTGCGTGCAACAAAGCTGGGCACAGGCGTGCACACACGCACACCTTTTGCACAGGCACCCCCCAACGCTGTCACCCCCAGCCCCCCCCGACCCCTCAGCCCCGCTCCCACGTCCCCGTGCTCGCTCCCCCTGTGCACACGCGTGTGTATGTGTGTGTGTGCACGTGTGCCCACTCACGTGCGGGGGGGCCCCACGGTGCCCGTGCCGGGGGCCCCGCATCCCTCCTTGTTCCCTTGGTGACGGACCCCCGTCCTCCGCTGGCACCTTGAGCCTGCCGCCAGCCAGGCCTTTTGTGGCTGGTTTTAATTAGAGGCTCTTAAGTGTGAAACAAAGCCGAGGGCAGGGGCCGGGGGGGCCCTTCCTCTGAGCTCCTGGGGGACCCCCGGGGGTCCCCGTCCTGCCTGGCATCGCCTGGTGCAGCCGCTCCATCCCCTGATTCCTGCTTCGCCCTCCTCTGTGCCCGGCCCCGAGGGACGGGGGTGGTGGGAGCTGGTGCTGCCAGAGACCCCCCCACCCCCCAAAAAAATACTGCCCACCCAGGCGGTGCTGACCACCAGCCCAAGAGCAGGGCAGTGTGCCGGGACAGTGCCGGCCCTGTGTCACCCGCGGGTGGGCACCAGGGCTCCTGTCCCCAGGGAGGGGGCTCGGAGGGGGGCCAGAGCTGCCCGTGGCTGGGCTGGGGGTGTTGGGCACTGCTCGGGGTGCTGCCAGGGGTCCAAGGGCAGGACCTGGGGGGTTTCCAGCTGCGTCCCCCACCCCTGGCGCTCCTGGGTGCGGGGAGGACCCCACAAACACCAGGGCACTGGGGGAGCCCTGGGGAGGGGGCTGCACAGGGACCGTGCCCTGCTCTGCAGGGACACCGGAGCCGGCAGCCCCTCGGCAGGCGGTGGCACCCGTGGGCCGCAACCTGGGGACCCCGGGGTGCTGGGGGCAGGGGACTGGCAGCACCAGCTGCCCACCAGCAGCCCCCAGTGCTGTACTGGGATGAAGTGAGACTGGAGCAGTAGGGGATCGGGACTCCCCCCCACCCCGAGCAGCTCCTGGGGGGCTGCAAGGGGGAGCCCTGGGGGCGCTGGGCTTGGCCTCGTACTCCCAGTAATGCCCAGCCTGGCCTGCTGGCAGCACCCACCCCCTCCCACTGGGTGCCAGGATGCGTCCCTGTCCTCACAGGGTCCCCTCAGCCCAGGACCCCACCCCAGACCCCCGCAGGAAAGCTTCTGCGGAGTGGGCAGGGCCCTCTCCCACCCAGCACACCCCTGGCAGCAGCTGGGGACCAGGCTGGGAGCCCAGCGATGGGGACGAAGGGAATCCCCAGGCACCCCGCATGTCCCTGCGAGGGGACGCCCCTGAGCAGGCGGGACCCCACCGGCTGCCTCCCAGGGGTGTCCCGACACCCCCAGCCCACCCAGGGCTCCCTCCCAGGGACGGCTGGCCGGGCTGCTCCACGTTTCTGCCTCCCCGGGAAGGCTCAGCACCCACTCGGGGTGCAACCACGTCCCCATGTGTCCCCAGCGCCCAGAGGTCCTGGGGACCCCCTATGCAGAGCCACCAGCACCCAGAACGACAGAGAGTGTGGGGACAGCCCCACCCCCTCTGGAAGCAGCTTCCTCCCCCCCCCAGAGAAGCCCAAATCGAAGGTTTTCGGAAGCCAAGGTCCACGTGTCTGGGCAGACCCCCCCCACCCCCTCCGTCCCCATCCCTGTCCCTGCCTGCTGGGGCTGGGGCAAAGGCCACCGAGGCGGGGGACGCTGGGGGGGGGGGTGTCACACAACCCAGACCCCACACCCGTGGGGCCGAGGGGAGCCGGGGCCGGGGCAGCCACCCCGCGTCGTGCCCGCGGACGGGGAGCCGGGAAGGGGCCGGGATCCAGCCTGGCCTCGGCCCCCGCAGCCCGGCGCCCTGCCAGCCCGGCGCCGGCAGCCATCCCGGCCGGGGACCCGCTGGGCGGCCGCCAGCCCCCGGCCGCGCCGAGCCGCCCTCCTCGGCACATGGCGGCCGTGGGCTCGCCGCGCTCCCCAAAGGCAGCACCTCTGGGTGCCCCAGCCGGGGGACGGGTGGGCGTCCGGCCCCTGGCACCCACCCCACCCCAGTCCGCCGGACCACGGCCTCGTCCGGAGCCGTGGGGATCCCTCCCTTCCACCCCCGACCCCTTTGGAAAAGCGGGGAGCCCCCAGCATCCCGCCAACCGCCACGTCCGGGCCGGGAAAGCCGACGGGGAGGGGGACCCCGGGAGCATCGTGTGCCCCCCCCCACCCCCCCCCCACCCCTCCACCCGCAGCTTTGATATCTGGAGCCCCCCCCGCCCTTCCCCCTCGGCCGGGAGCCGCGCAATGGTTTCAATTACGCTCTGAAAGGCGCTGGGGCCCTCTTTTCACGGCAGCCCGGGCTTCTCCCGCTCACAACAAAAGCTGAAGTTACAGGAAAGGGAGAGAAAGGGAGGGCGGCGGGGGGGGGGGGAGGCAGCCGGCAGAAAGCCCCTCGCCCCCCCACCCCCCCAGCGAGGAGCGGGCCGGGGGCGGTGGGCTGCCCGCCGGGCCCCCCGCTCTGCCCCACCTCGGGATGCTGCTTCGGGAAGGGCAGCCCCCCCCCCCACCCGACATTTGGGGTGATTGCCCGCGGTTTCTGTCCCCAACGAGGGTCTCCAGTGTGTCCCAGTCCCCCCCCCCGGCATGTCCCAGATCCCCCCAGTGTGTCCCAGTCCCCCTCGCTGTGTCCTGGTCCCCCCAATGTGTCCTGGTTCGCCCCAACGTGTCCCAGTCCCCTCCCAACGTGTCCCGGTCCCCCCCCAACGTGTCCCGGTCCCCCCCCAATGTGTCCTGGTCCCCCCCCATCGTATCCCGGTCCCCCCCCAACTTGTCTCCATCCCCCCCAACGTGTCCTGGTCCCCCCCCAGCGTGTCCCGGCCCCCCAGCTCCCCCCCGCTGCCCTGGTTTTGGGGGACGGCGGTGCCCGTCGCCCCGGTCGGGGTGGGAGATGTGGGCCCACGGTGGGGGGCAGGACGCGGGATGTGTGTGTCCCCCCCCCCACCCCCAGCTGATGTGGGGACACCCCCGGCCGCGCGGTGGCCTTGTGGGGCAGTGGGGGGAGCATCCCGGGGGGTCACTGGACCCCCCCCAAGGGGCGGTGGCACCACCCGGGGGACGAGGGGTGCCCGGGCTGAGCCACCCCTGCTCCCGGGGGGGGGCCGGGACAGGCCGGGGAGCAAAGGGGGGGGGCTCAAGGGGACCTGGGGACAGCGGGGGACCTGGAGGGGGGTGTCCCAGGCTGGGGCGGGTGGAGGGGGAGCAGCCCCACGGGGGGGGGGAGGGACACGGGGGGGCCAGGGGACACGGGAGGTGCCGGGGGGAGGGGGGGGACGGGGACTTCTCGCCGTGGCCCCGTCCCGACCCCACGCGCGGGGGGAGTTTTCACGGCGCGGAAAAAGTTTACGCGGGGGGGTGGGGGGGGCCGGTGACCCCCGGGGGGGCGGGAAGGGACGGGACGCGGGGCGGGGCGTGTCCCGGGAGGGGCGGGGCGGCCGCGCCGTTTGAATGTGATTGGCGGGGAGGGGGGGCGTGGCCCTGCGGGGGCGGGGCGCGGGCGGGGGGGGCCCGCTCCGCCCGACGGGGACGCGGCTCTGCCCCGCACAAAGGCGGCGGGAGCGTCCGGTACGGCCGCTCCGCTCCCCCGGCACCCCCCCCTGTACCCCCCTCTGCACCCCCCAGCACCCCACCCCACCCCGCATCCCCCCCCCCCACCGCGCCCCGCCACCGCCCGCCCAGGGCTCCGGCACCGGGAGCTGCTCCGCGGAGCGCCGGGTCGGGGCAGCGGGAGCAGCGGGAACACCGGGACCCTCCGATCCCAGCAGCGGGAGCGACGCGTGCGAGCAGCGGGAGCCGTCCCGCCGGGCACCGGGAGCCGTCCGGGCGGGAGCCGAGCCCGTCCGGGCACCGGGAGAGCGGATCGAGTCACCGGGAGCCGGGCGGGGAGAGCGGATCGAGTCACCGGGAGCCGTCCGGGCGGGAGCCGAGCCGGTCCGGGCACCGGGAGCCGGGCGGGGAGAGGGGATCGAGTCACCGGGAGCCAGGCGGGCAGCCCCGGGCACGGCGGATCCGGCCGGAGGAGCGGCCGGCTGGGCAGCGGGCACGGTAAATCCGGGGCACCATGGGTCCCCGCCGCACGCTGCCCGCCCTGGCCTGGCTGCTGGTGGGGCTGAGCGTGCCGACGCCGTGCCGGAGCCAGCTGCACGGCGAGAAGGGCATCTCCATCCCCGACCACGGCTTCTGCCAGCCCATCTCCATCCCGCTCTGCACCGACATCGCCTACAACCAGACCATCATGCCCAACCTGCTGGGCCACACCAACCAGGAGGACGCGGGCTTGGAGGTCCACCAGTTCTACCCCTTGGTGAAGGTCCAGTGCTCGTTGGAGCTCAAGTTCTTCCTCTGCTCCATGTACGCGCCGGTCTGCACGGTGCTGGAGCAGGCCATCCCGCCGTGCCGCTCCATCTGCGAGCGGGCGCGCCAGGGCTGCGAAGCCCTGATGAATAAATTCGGTTTCCAATGGCCGGAGCGATTGCGGTGCGAGAATTTCCCCCGGCACGGCGCGGAGCAGATCTGCGTGGGGCAGAACCATTCGGAGGACGGCGGTTCACCGGCCTTGCTGACCAGCGCCACGCCGTTGGCCGGCCAAGGCACCCCGGGACCCCCTCGGTACGCCACCCTCGACCACCCCTTCCACTGCCCACGGGCGCTGAAGGTGCCCAGCTACCTCAACTACAAGTTCTTGGGCGAGAAGGACTGCGCGGCGCCCTGCGAGCCCACCCGGCCCGACGGCCACATGTTCTTCAACGAGGATGAGATCCGTTTTGCCCGTATCTGGATCCTCATCTGGTCCGTCTTGTGTTGCGCCTCCACCTTCTTCACCGTCACCACCTACCTGGTGGACATGCAGCGTTTCCGCTACCCCGAGCGACCCATCATCTTCCTCTCAGGCTGCTACACCATGGTGTCGGTGGCCTACATCGCCGGCTTCGTGCTGGAGGAGAGGGTGGTCTGCAACGAGCGTTTCCAGGAGGACGGCTACCGCACGGTGGTGCAGGGCACCAAGAAGGAAGGTTGCACCATCCTCTTCATGATGCTCTACTTCTTCAGCATGGCCAGCTCGATCTGGTGGGTCATCCTCTCCCTCACCTGGTTCTTGGCCGCCGGCATGAAGTGGGGCCACGAGGCCATCGAGGCCAACTCCCAGTACTTCCACCTGGCCGCCTGGGCCGTGCCGGCCGTCAAGACCATCACTATCCTGGCCATGGGGCAGATCGACGGGGACCTGCTGAGCGGCGTCTGCTTTGTGGGCCTCAACAACATCGACCCTCTCCCGGGGCTTCGTGTTGGCCCCACTCTTCGTCTACCTCTTCATCGGTACCTCCTTCCTTCTGGCCGGCTTCGTCTCCCTCTTCCGCATCCGCACCATCATGAAACACGGAGGGACCAAAACGGAGAAGCTGGAGCGGCTGATGGTTCGCATCGGGGTCTTCAGCGTCCTCTACACCGTCCCGGCCACCATCGTCATCGCTTGCTATTTCTACGAGCAGGCTTTCCGCGAGCACTGGGAGCGCAGCTGGATCAGCCAGAACTGCAAGAGCTTGGCCATCCCCTGCCCGCTCCACTTCACCCCCCGCATGACCCCCGATTTCACCGTCTACATGATCAAGTATCTCATGACTCTCATCGTGGGCATCACCTCCGGCTTTTGGATATGGTCGGGTAAAACCCTGCACTCGTGGAGGAAGTTCTACACGCGGCTCACCAACAGCAAGCAGGGCGAGACGACGGTGTGACCCCCCCGAGCCCGGCCGCCGCCGCCGCCCTTCGGCTGGAATTTGTTTTTTGAGGGGGGGATTTATTATATATTTTTTATTTTTAGATTTATTAACGTCTAAGGGGTGTCTCTCTTTTTCTTTGATTTTTTTTTTTGTAATTAAACCTGTAAATAGCATTTGTAAATTTAATTATATATTTATATTTAAAACACGAAAAAGAGGAGAAAAAGGGCAAAAGGGAGGAAGAAAAAAGGGCAAAAAGGAAGGGGGGGGAAAGAGAAAAGGGAGGGAAAGGACAAAAATGAGGGGGGAAAAGGAGAACAGGGGAGAGAAGGGAGGAGAAAAGGGGGAGAAGGGAGGGAAAAAAGGGAGAGAAGCGACAGAAAAAGAAAAGGGAGGAGAAAAGTAGAAAAAGGAGAGGAGGAGGAGGAGAGAAGAAGGGAGGAGAAGGAGAGGAGGAAAAGCGGAGAGAAAAGGAGGAAGGAAAAGGAGAAAAAGGCAGGAAAAAAAGGAGGAAAAGGAGGGGGGGAAAGGAGAAAAAAAGAGGGAGAAAAAGAGGAAAAAACCCTCCGAGCCAGCGAGAGGGTTCGAGGATTCCCTTCCTCGGCTGCCCCCTCCCCGCGGAGCTGCCGAGGGGCTGGAAAAAGGGGGGAAACAGGAAAAAACCCAAGAAAAATCCTATTTTTTCCCCCTCTCTTTCTGGAAACTCCCCAAGAAAGTTGATATTTTTTTTGTTTTTTTAATTCACTCCCCCTTCTCTCGCTCCCAGAAGCTGCGGTGACGGGGCTGTCCCCGGCCCCCCCCGGCCCCCCGGGGCGGGGGTCCCTGCCTGGCCCCTGCCCGCACCTCCCTGCCCGCGCCTCCCCCTGCTTCGCCGCAGACTTTCCTCCCAAATGACTTTTTAAACAGTCCGTTGCGAAGACGAACGAGTAAACCAAAACGCTGACTTATTCCTGAGGGCTTTCCCCCCCTAAAAAAAAATAATCAAGAATTAAATCGGGGGGAACCCCATGGGTGCTGCCGCGCTCCCCGCTTCCATCGCAGCATCTCCTCCAGCTGGAACAAAGCACTTTGCAGGGGAAAAAATATTTATTTAACCCCAAAAAAAAGAGGGTTTTTTGGTTTGCGGCCGGGGGGGGGGCTCTCCTGTGCCCCCCCGGAGGAAATAGCTCACATTTTCTATAGGATTAGGGGGTTTGGGCTGTGCACGGGCCCCGATCCCGAGTCTCGGAGAGAAGCGGGTCCCGGCTCCGGTTCGGCTTCGTGGGGTTCGGGCGCTGCTGGAGATGGGGTGTGGGGAGGTTGGGCTGGCGGGGGGCTGGCGGGGGGCTCGGCGAGGGGAAGGAGGGGTTTAATCAGCTGGATTTAATTGAAATGTAAAAAAAAAAATCTCTTCCCAAAATGGAGAAGGAGACCCGGGCCGGGGGTGCGCTGACCCCACGGGCTCCCCGAAAGCCCGGCGCTCCTCGTCTCCGGCATTCGGGGGAGTTTGGGATCCTCCGGGGGCTTGGGGGGGGGGATTGGGCCGTCCCCCTTTCCCCAGCAAAGCCCCGGGACGATCCCCAAACCCCCGTAAAAATTCCCGGTCCCCAGCGCGGGGAGGCGCGGGAGCGAAGGGGTTAAGGCAGCGCCTCTCCAGCGCTTTGGAAAGGAAAAACTTGGGATCCGGTTTAATTTTCCAGCGATGACTTGGAAGGGGGGAGAGAAGAGGGGGGAGAAGTACCCAGGGGGTTTTTTTGGCCCCCTCCCCCTTCGTGGTTTGGAGAAGGAGTTCGAGGGTCGGGCTGGGTTGGCCGGGACCCCCCGGCACCCCCCCACCGCCTTCAAAGTGGGAATGAAAATGGGATGGATTGGGGCGCTGGCGCTGGCTTCGCCGCCCTCCCGGGAGAAAACCGCGCTGGGGGTGACATTGGCAGGACAAACCTCGGCCACGGGGATGGGGGAACCCCCCCTGCACCCCGAGAGACCCCCCCCCTGCCCCCCTCAACCCCACACACCCAAAGGTGCCATCGCTTGGGTGGCTTCGCCCTTCCCAAAGGGGACCCCAGGGCCGTACCCAGCCCCGGCACTGGGTGCTCCGGCCCGGGGGGTGCTGCCCGTGGCGGGGTCTCGGTGCCCTTGGCAGGGTCCCGCTCCCAAAAGGCAGAGCCCACCCAAAGCCGCTTTGTTTTCCGGAGGCGAGGCGCGGACGGCCGAGGGACGGGGGGGAATGTAAACTCTCCACCCAGGAATGCGGGAGCTGGGAGAGGGATTCTTGGGTTTTTTTTTTTTTTTAAAGGCTTCGGTGTCCCGGCTTTGGAAACGGAGCTGGGATTGCCGAGGCTGCGCCCGGGCTCTGCGGGCGCTGAGCACCCCGTGGGTGCTGCTGGGACCCACCTGGGGGCTGTGTCTGTGCCCCTCACCCCGGCCCCGTGGGCTCCTGCCGTGTCCGGGGAGGTTCGGAGCTGGAGTTGGTGGAGTTGGGCCGGATCCTGCCCCGGCAGCGGCCGCGTGGCTCAGCCCAGGGCCCTGCAGACGCCTTTTTCTTAGCAGGGTTGGAGATTTTGGGAGGTTTTGGGAGGTTTTTGGAGGTTTTTGGAGGCTTTTTGGAGGTTTTTGGAAGTTTTTGGAGGTTTTTGCGGGTTATTGGAGGTTTTTGGAGGATTTTGGCTCTCGGAGCTCTTTGCAGCCCAGTGAATGCTGAAGGAGCTGGAGGGTGGCTGCAGCCAACGGCCAGCGTGTCCCCCCTCGGTCCCCTGGTCTGTCACCCCAGGGATGGGTCACCCTGGGTCAGGCCAACCCCGGGGCCGAGTCACCCCAAGGATGGGTTTGCCTGGGGATGGGTCACCCCAGGTCCAGCTAACCTTGGTGGCTGGTCCAGGTCACCCCAGGGATGGGTCACCCCGGGTCCAGATCACCCCAGGGATGGGTCACCCTGGGGATGGGTCACCCCGGGTCCAGGTCACCCCGGGGATGGGTCACCCTGGGGATGGGTCACCCTGGGGACAGATCAGCCCCAGGGAGAAGTCACCCTGGGGACAGATCACCCCAAGTCCCACTAACCCCAGGGGTGGGTCACCCCATCTCCAGGTAACCCTGGGGACAGGTCACCCCTGGTCTGGCTAACCCGGGGAACGGGTGCTCCCGGGTGCAGCCGACCCCGGGGACAGGGGACAGGGGACAGAGACCTCCTCCCTGCGTGCGGCTGACCCCCAGCCCTCCTTTTAAGCCAAGCGAAGAGGGAGCAAACGCCGGTGGCGGGTCCCGCCGTGTCCCCCCGCCCGGCCGTGGTGGGGGTCCTTTGATGTCCCCTAATGAGCCCCGCTCTGTTTTCACAGCTGCCGAGCGCGGCAGAAGTCAATTAAAGTCCCCCCTGGCCCCTCCTGCCCTGGCAAACGCCCACCCTGCCCGGCCCCAGAGCACCCACAACTCGTCACACCAGTGTCCGGGAGGCTCACAGGGCTTGCGCTGGTGGGGACGGGGACGGGGGGTCCCCAGGAGGAACGACCACGGTCCGGTCAGCCGTAGGGTGATGGCACCAGGCTCTGTCCCGGCAAGGAGACAGCCCTGGGGGTGACACCAGTGCAGGAAGGGGGTGCTGGAGGAAGGAACTGGTCTGACTGGGAGAAGGACAGGTCACGGGATGTCCCCAGAGCTGGCTGTCGCAGTGCTCCTGTCCCCCGCCTGTCCTGTCCCCTGCGCCCCAGGCTCCCCATCCCCTGCCCACGAGCTCTCCTGTCCCCGGGGGGGTCCCTGTCCCACGCAGCCCTGTCCCCGCACCCTCCAGCTCCCCTGTCCCCAGGGGCTCCCCCCTTCACCCCGGGGGGCCCTGTCCCAGCCGCTCAGCCCCGAGTGACAATTCCCGCAGGGCAGCGGGGTCCCTCTCCCCCTGCCCCCCCCGTCACCGTCCTCCCTCATCCTGTGTCCCCGGCAGCAACACGGGGGGCTGGCAGAGGACCAGGGAGGTGACACGGGACAGCTCGTGGTGACATCCCCGTGTCCCCACCGACCGTTTCCGTCAGCCCTTGATGACGTGAGAGGCCCCAGGGCCTCGGTGGGGACACGGCTGGGGGTCCCCAACTCGCGGGCGGCCGTGCCTGAACCCCCACGGGGACGAAGCCAGCGGGGACCCGAGGCCACGGGGAGCAGCGCCCATGGGTGCTGTGAGCAGAGCAGGACCCCCGGGGTGTTCCCGGGCCATCCAGCCCCGACGTCCCCCCCGGCCGCGGGCCCCGGCGCGGGATCTCGCCGAGCCATGGCCGGACGCCAGCCAGGACAGGCGGCCGCGCCGGCTAAATTCGGCTCCTGGCCGCGGCGCTCTTAAGGAGAAGAAGGTGCTGGAAAGCAGGATGCGGCCTCCCGGCAATTAGGGATGTCCCTAACGAGGGCTGGGTTTCCCAAGGCAGGTGGAGGATCCTGTCTCCATCCCACCGCCTTGCTCGGAGGACGTGGGGTGGGTGGGTGTGGGACCCGTCCCCATCCCGTCGCCCCGCCTGAGCGTCGTGGGACCCCGTCGCCCCGCCTGAGCGTCGTGGGACCCCGTCCCTGGGCAGGGGTCACGCCTGAAGGGGGGGAGTGGAGGACGTGGGGCCACCTCTCCATCCCAGCGTCCACCCGGAGAACTTGGGAGGAGTAGGCGTGATGCCCTGCCCCATTCCCGGCGTCCGTCCTTGAGAACATGGGACACGCAAGTGTGGCAGGCGGTCTCCATCCCAGCACCCCACGTGGAGAACACGGGGTGGGTGGATGAGGGGTGGGTGGGCATGGGACCCCTCTCCATCCTGATGTGCCTCCTGGAGAACATGGGTGGGTGGATGAGGGATGGCTGGGCATGGGACCCCTCTCCATCCTGGTGGCCTCCTGGAGAACATGGGGTGGGTGGACACGGTTCCCACCTCCATCCAGCACCCCATCAGGAGAACACGCGGTGAACGGATGAGGGGTGGGTGAGCATGGGACCCCATCTACCCCCCAGCATACCTCCTGGAGAAGGAGTGTGTGTGGTTGGTGGGTGGGTGTGGTTCTCCACCTCCATCCCAGCACCCCACGCAGAGAGCGTGGGGCAGGTGGACATGGGGTGGGTGGACACAGGGTAGGTGGACACGGGTTGGGTGGGTATGGCTGGGTGGACATGGGTTGTGTGGTTCTGGGATGGGTGGACATGGGATGGGTGGACGCGGGATGGGTGGACGCGGGACGGATGGACTCAGGATGGGCAGACATGGGGTGGGTGGACACAGGGTGGGTTGACATAGGACGGGTGGACACAGGACAGGTGGTCCCAGGGTGGGCAGCCACGGGGTAGGTGGACATGGGTTGGGTGGATATGGTTGGGTGGACACGAGATGAGCAGACATCGAATGGGTGGGCACAGGACGGGTGGTCCCGGGGTGGGCGGACACAGGGTGGGTGGACATGGGTTGGGTGGACACGGGATGGGTGGTCCTGGAGCGGGTGGACATGGGGCTCGCAGACACGGGGTGGGTGGACACAGGGTGGGTGGACGTGGGTTGGGTTGGTCCCGGGATGGGTGGACACGGGACGGGTGGACGCGGTCCCCCCCCCAGCCCGGCCGGCAGCAGCCCCGCTCCACCCCCCCCCCCCGCGGGGGCCCCGCCGTGGGGCTGCCCCACGGCCCCGCGGTGCCGGCGCAGCTGCGGGGGGGGGCGGGGGGGGGGCGGGATCCGGGCGGGGGTGGGGGCTGCGGGGGCGGGGGGCGGCGCGCGGGGAATGTTTGTGCAGCTGGAGCCGATCGGTGCGGGGGTGCGGGGGGGGCAGGGAGGGGGTGGGCAAAGGGGGGGGGGAGGGCGTGCGAGCGAGGGGGGGGCGAGTGGGGAGCGAGGGGGGTGGGTGTGCGGGGGGGGCAAAGAGGGGGGATGTGCAAGGGGGGGGGTGTGCAAAGGGGAGCGCGTGTGCGAGCAAGGGGGGGTGCAAGGAGGGGGTGGGGGTGCAGGGAGGGGGTGGGGGTGCAAAGGGGTGTGCAATGGGTGTGCAAGTGGGGAGCAGAGGGGGGTGGTGGGTGCAAGGGGGAGCGGGTGTGCAAAGGGGAGTGCGTGTGCGTGCAAGGGGGTGTGCAAGGAGGGGATGGGGGTGCAAGGGGGTGTGCAAGGAGGGGATGGGGGTGCAAGGGGGAGTGGGGGTGCAGGGGGGTGTGCAAGCGGAGGAGTGTGTGTCCGAGGGGTGTGCAATGGTTGTGGGGGGTGGGTGTGCAAAGGGGCGTGCAATGAGGGGGTGGGGGTGCAAGCGGGGTGAAAGGGGGGTGCAAAGGGGAGCGGGTGTGCAAAGGGGAGTGCGTGTGCGTGCAAGGGGGTGTGCAGGGAGGGTGCGGAGATGCTCAAGGGGGTGTGCAAGGGGGGGAGTGTGCAAGAGGGTGTGCAACGAGGTGTAGGGGTGCAAGGAGGGGAGTGTGTGTGCAAGGGGGGTGCAAGGAGAGGGTGGAGGTTTAAGGGGGAGCGTGTGTGCAAGGGGGGGTGTGCAAAGGGGAGGTGTGCAAGGCGGGTGCGTGCGCAGGGGAGCGTGGCTGCGTGCGAAGGGGTGCGAGCGGGTGCGTGTGCCCCCGGGGGGTGTAAAGGGGAGGGAGGGTGCAGGGGGGTGTGTAAAGGGGGTGCACGCGAGGAGGGGTGCAAGGGGCAGTGCGTGTGCAAGGCGGGGTGCGTGTGCGAGGGGGCAGCTGAGTGTGCAAGGAGGGGTGCCTGACGGGGTGAGTGTGGGTGTGCAAGGGGCAGTGGGTGTGCAAGGGCGCAAGGGGGATGCGTGCAGCGAAGAGCAGGCGTGAGTGGGGAACACGTCAGCGCACACGTGTGCAAGAGGGAGCACGCGTGAGCATGCAGCAGGGCGGGTGTGCAAGGGGCGTGCACGCGTGGGGCGGTTGAGTGTGCGTGAGGGGAGCCTACGTGCCTCAGAGACGCGTGGCTGCGTGCACGCTGTGTGCAAGGAGGGGCCACGCACGCCACGGCCGTGTGCTTGTGAGCGGGTGTGCACACGGCTGCGCGCGGCGGGGGAAACCTGCGTGCGTGTACCACGGGCTGCACACGGGATGGCCACGCGTGTGTAACACGGGCTGCACACGGGATGGCCACGTGTAACACGGGCTGCACATGGGATGGCCACGCGTGTGTAACACGGGCTGCACACGGGATGGCCACACGTGTGTAACATGGGCTGCACACGGGATGGCCACACGTGTGTAACATGGGCTGCACACGGGATGGCCACGCGTGTGTACCACGGGCTGCACACGGGATGGCCACACGTGTGTAACATGGGCTGCACACGGGATGGCCACGTGTGTGTAACACGGGCTGCACACGGGATGGCCACGCGTGTGTAACATGGGCTGCACACGGGATGGCCACGCGTGTGTAACACGGGCTGCACACGGGATGGCCACGCGTGTGTAACACGGGCTGCACACGGGATGGCCACGCGTGTGTAACATGGGCTGCACACGGCATGGCCACGCATGTGTAACACGGGCTGCACACGGGATGCCCACGCGTGTGTAACACGGGCTGCACACGGCATGGCCACGCGTGTGCTCGGGGTGCCTGAGGCTCGCCGTGCCCCCCGAGCTCCCCCGCCAGGCTCCGCACACGCGTGTGCTCGGGGCCGTGTAAGGAGCA